>NC_081557.1:224597111-224613639 GCF_022355385.1 Mustela nigripes | reverse complement strand
AGAACCAAGATGCCCTTCAATGGATGAATGGATAAGGAAGATGTGGATGGAGTATTATGCCTCCATCAGAAAGGACGAATACCCAACTTTTGTAGCAACATGGACGGGACTGGAAGAGATTATGCTGAGTGAAATAAGTCAAGCAGAGAGAGTTAATTATCATATGGTTTCACTTATTTGTGGAACATAAAAAATAGCATGGAGGACATGGGGAGTTAGGAGAAGGGAGTTGGAGTAAGTTGGAAAGGGAGGTGAACAATGAGAGACTATGGACTCTGAAAAACAATCTGAGGGTTTTGAAGGGGCGGGGGATGGGAGGTTGGGGTAACAGGTGGTGGGTATTCTAGAGGGCACGGATTGCATGGAGCACTGGGTGTGGTGCAAAAATAATTAGTATTATTATGCTGAAAATAAATAAAAAATAAATTTAAAAAAAAGAAGAAGAAGAAGTTGACTCAGCGATAGCCTCTTCCTTTGACAGTAACATGCTCATTATATCTGAAGGTAGTGAAAGTTGGTTGGGGTTTTTTTCTATTTTATCCTTCCAATACAGGATGTTTTTCTGCATTTATTTTTGTCTTCTTTATTTTTCCCCAGCTGTGTTTTTATTTTTCAGTGCAGTTCTCTTGTACATATTTTCTTAGATTTAGTCTTAAATATTTTATAACTTTTGTCTTTATTTGAAGTGGATTTTTAAAAATTTCATTTCCCAAATGTGTGCTGCTGGTGTATATCAATACAATGGATTTTTGTCTATCAGCCTTGTACTTTCTGGCTTTGTACCAACCTTTGTACTATAAGTAAATAAGTTATATTTACTTATTAATTCCAGTAGCCAGTGATTTCACTGGGATCTTCTTTCTAAATGAACAGGGTATATGCCAATAGGGACAGTTTTTAATTCTTCCTTGCCTGTCTTATAAATTTTATTTTATTTGTGTAAGGACATCCAGTAGAATGCTAAACAGTAATGGTGGTAGCTTTGTTCCCAGTTTTAGGGGGAAAGAGCTCAGTCTTTCAGTATTAAAAGTAATGTTAGCCGTAGGTTTTACAAAGGTACTTGTCATCAGATTAATGAGCTTCTCTGTTTTGTTTACTGAATAATTTTTAATGATAAATGATGCTGAATTTTGTCAGGAGCTTTTTCTGCCTTAAGTAAAATATTATAGGTTATTATTTTAATTATCATAATATGGCAAATTACACTGATTTTCAACCTGGCATTACTGAGGTAATTCCTACTTTAATATGGTGTTTTATTGTTAAATTTTATTTCCTAATGTTTTTTGAATCTATGTTCATGAAGGATTAATGTTTTTTAAATTCCTATTTTGTAACTTTGTCATAATTGAGCATTAGGATTATGCTGTCTTTTGAAAAGTTTATAAAAATGTGGCATTAGTAAACACTTGTGTGATGTTATCTGGGCTTGAAATATATGTATTTTTTTTTTGATAAAATGTCCGATTTGTTTAATAGATATGAGACTATTTAAGTTTTGTTTCTTTTGGGCGCCTGGGTGGCTCAGTGGGTTAAGCTGCTGCCTTCGGCTCAGGTCATGATCTCAGGGTCCTGGGATCGAGTCCCGCATTGGGCTCTCTGCTCAGCAGGGGCCCTGCTTCCCTTCCTTCTCTCTCTGCCTACCTCTCTGCCTACTGTGATCTCTCTCTGTCAAGTAAATAAATAAAATCTTAAAAAAAAAAAAAGTTTTGGTTCTTTTTTTCATTCTTTTACTTGAGTGATTTAGAACTTTCTTTTTCTGTAATATAACCATTTAAAGCTATATGTTTCCCTGTAAGCGCTGCTTTAGCTGCATCCCACAATTTTTTATATACTTTGTTTTCATTGTCATTCAATTCAAAATATATCTTTATTTTCTTTTAGTGATGACCTTGTCATAAATCAGTTTTTTTATTTCCAGAAATCTTGTTGCTATTAGAATCTAATTAAATTCCACTGTGGTCAGAGAACACAGGTTATATAATTTTGATTCTTTTATATTTGTGGAGACATGTTTGATAGCCCAGCAAATGGCCTATGTTGGTGAATATTTCATGTGCAAAAAAAAAATTTAATCTGAAGTTAGTTTATGTAATGTTTCATAAATGTTAATTAGATTAAGGTGGTAGATAGTGTTCAGACTATCTTTGGGTTATATTTAGGGGAGAGAGAGAAAATGCTTTAAGGATTACAATATACAAAATAGCATGCTTATATTTTATATTATATCAACTCATATAAAATGTATAAGCCTTGCAGTCTATCCTTAGGTTACAATTTTCATGTGTATGGCTTATACATATACTGAAAATTGTAACTGACAGCAATATACTTTTTTGTTTAAACACTCATATTGTAACAAATTAAGAGGACAATTACCTTTTCTGATGATCTTCATTCATTTCCAAGGATCCAAGTGTCTACCTAGTATAATATTTCAGTATTTAGCATTTCTTATAATATAGGTTCACTGGTGACAAGTTTTCTTAGTTTTCTTGAATTGAAACTGTAAGAAACGGTATTTCAGTAAATTTCAATCTTCATTTCTGGTATAATGAATGAAGTTGAAGAAATATAAATGAAATTGAACATATTTTCATGTTTTATACAAGGTACTGCTATCACCTTTCATTGGTTTTTGTTGTTGTTGTTGTTGTTTTGTCTTTCAGGTTTTCCTCAGTATGATAAAATCAGTTTCACTCAGTATGATAAAATTCTATATGAATTTTAGAATAATTTGTTCTGGAAAATTTCTAGAAAAAAAAAGATTGATAATGGAACACCTGGATGGCTCAGTCGGTTAAGCATCTACCTTTGACTCGGGTCATGATCCCAGGGTCCTGGAATCAAGTCCCACATCAGGCTCCTTGCTTGGCAGGGAGCCTGCTTCTCCCTCTGCCTGATGCTCCTCCTGCTTGCACTTTCTAACTGACAAATAAATAAATAAAATCTTTAAAAAAAAAAAGCTGGTAAAATTAATGTTGTCACATTAAATGTATAAATTAACTAAGGAGAATATATGTATTTATGTTATTTTGTCATTCTATCTAAAACAAGAGATATCTAGGGGCACCTGGATGGCTCAGTCATTAAGCATCTGCCTTTAGCTCAGGTCATGATCCCAGTCTCCTGGGATCCAGCTTCCTGCTCAGTAGGAAGCCTGCTTCTCCCTCGCCCAATTCCCCTGCTTTTGTTCCCTCTCTCGCTGCATCTCTCTGTCAGATAAATAAATAAAATCATTAAAAAATTTTAAAAATGGATATCTAAATATTTGTTCAAATATACTTGTGTCTCTTAATTGTTTCAATATTTTTGTATAAAATGGTATTTCATTTTTTTGTTAAACATTCCTTAATATTATATCTTTTATATTTCTATTGTGAATAACATTCTGTCTTTATATCTTCTATCCGGCTATTGTTTACAAATATGAAGCTTATTGCTTGCTTCTAACATTTATTATGAAATAATTTTAAACTTAGTTAAGCATTTCAGAAATTTTTGAAAAAATTATTTTATAGATTGTAAATTTCTGTTCTGTGTCACTCTTCGGTTCTTTCTTCTTTTATAGAACCCCCTTTAATATTTCTTGTAGTGCCCACTTGGTGGTCACATGGTCTTTTAAACCTTGCCAGACTTGGAAGCTCTGTATCTCTCCAGCCATTTTGAATGTCAACTTTGATGGATAAAGTATTCTTGTCTGCATGTTCTTTATTTATAGCTCTTCTTGTCTTTAGCATTGTATCCAAAAGTTACTTGGATTCATTCTTACATTTCACTCAGTATGATTACATAATTCATTTGAAATTGTGTTCCATTTCCCCCCACCTTTATTATTTGCACATGCAAAACTTTAGCATTATTCTATTGTGTGATTAGTACATTTTCCTTAGAAGTGTGAAATTTTGAAGCTGGGACTTCTATATGGCTACCTTCTTTTGCTTGGGTTTAATCTTGTCTCTGTCAGCAACGCAAAAGTTTTATTTCCCCTGTTTGTCACAATGGATGCTTTTTGCATCGCATATTGGGATGTGAATTGTCTACCACTAAAGAATAAGACCCTTTGCTAAGACACTGAAGATGTGAAATTCAATATTGAATTATTCTTTCACAGTTTTACTCATGCTTATGATATTTAGAATTATATTCATGGATATACCTTTTTGGTAAATGTTATGTTCAAGATAGGAAGATTTCATTGTATGCAATAAAATGTCATCATTGAAAGTTACTATCTGGCTTTCAGGACAGCTACTTGGAGCTAGATTATAATATTATATTCGTGGACTGATTGCATATTTTTGAATTAGCATTTTTCTTCAAGGTCAAACATTTTTTTAAAAGTTGTAATTACTCAATTTAAATTTATAACCTCACAAAGTACATGTAAAGAATAACAAGAGAAGATAATACTTCAAACTGAAAGTCCAACTTGCAGGTGATCTCATTAATGAAGATTATCTCCCATATATTGCATTATATTCAGTGATCACACTTTGTGCATATTCTATATGCTTTTGTTAATAAGCCCATTTTACTTTAAGGCTAAATATGTTTCAAGAAAAAGAGTAACAACATATCACTGATTCTTTTCAATTATTCTATGGAAGTATTTATTTAAATATCTAATATATGTTAACTATTTAAAAGACAATAAAACACAGTCTAAATCACTTATTTTCCAATAGGGAAAGTAATGTCTAAAATAAAGATTTATAGAAATGAGTAAAACTGAAGCAGTGTTGAGTTTTGTCAATATGGGAGATTAAATTACCTGATAATCTTCCACTTCAAACATGTGGAAATTTACAGTGAATTATAACAAGTATCTTTGTAAGTGGTAAGCCTACCTAACCAGAAAGGATGGAGATATTTCCAGGGACCAGAAACAGCAAACGAAAAGTAAATGTGATTTTAGCTGATGCTACAGTCACCCTGGCCTAAGAGGGGAGGGTTACAGGTGTTGATTTTTGTAAAATTTGTCAAGGGCCAAAAGGGCCAAAATTGTAAAGCTTATATACAAAGCTGAATCCATGCCTGTGTGAAATGAGAAAATAGAATAGAACTATATTCAGGAAATGGCATGATTGAAGGGCTGCATCCTTGGAGAAAGACTGGAAAGCTCCAGAAAAACTCACTCCCTGGCAACAAAGAGATAATAAAGAATTTAGGTAAGATAAGATATAATAGGGGCTCCTGGGTGGCTCAATGGGTTAAAGCCTCTGCCTTCGGCTTGGGTCATGATCCCAGGATCCCGGAATCCAGCCTTGCATCAGGGTCTCTGTCTAGCAGGGAACCTGCTTCCTCCTCCTCCAATCTCTCTCTCTCCCTGTCTCTCTGCCTACATGTGATCTCTGTCTGTCAAATAAATAAATAAAATCTTTTTTTAAAAAAGATAAAATGAGAAAGAAGCATATATATATATATATATATATATATATATATATATATATATATATTTTAAGGGCCCTAAGTGAATAAAAATTGTTTATAGCTGCAGCTATGTACCTTACATAGATTTGGGGTTTAAGAGGTTCCCAGGGTGGTTCAGTTGGTTAAGCATCTACCTTTGGGTCAGGTCACAATGTAATAAATTTAGGAGAATGGTTGGATTTACACATGAGATGTGTGTGCAGATGTACAGGCACAGAGATGAGGTATATTATAAGTGTTAAAGCTTCCTCATTAGAAGAGTAATAAACAGTAAATGAAATTTTTAAAAAAGAAATATAAAAATACTATGAAGGAATTTTAACGACCTGAAAGTAAATACTAGAAATAAAAACTAAAAGTATGATTGCCTCTGTAGAGCAGGAATTAGGCTTGAGAATAAGTTTAATTCTATTTCATTAAAGACATTGTAAAATTATTTTACCTTTTAAAGTACATACATAATTTGAAAAAGACCAATATATATATTTTAAAAGAATAAAAAATATATATAATTAATAAAATGACTTGGATATATATTATATATTCAGGAAAAATCTTCAGCATCAATGGTTAGATCCCTGGAAAATTGTTTGTTGATGAAAAACACAAATGAAGGGGGTGCCTGGGTGGCTCAGTCAGTTAAAGCATCTGTCTTCAGCTCAGGTTGTGGTCCCAGGACCCTGGGTCGGAGCCCCACATCAGGGTCCCTGCTCAGCAGGGCACCTGCTTCTCCCTCTCCCTCTGCCTGCCACTCCCCTGCTTGTGCTCTCTTTCTCTCTCTGTCAAATAAATAAATAAAATATTTTTAAAAGTAAAAAAATAAAACTGAGGTTGGGGGAACCAGGTGGTGGGTATTGGAGAGGGCACGGATTGCATGGAGCACTGGATGGGGTACAAAAACAATGAATACTGTTACGCTGAAAATAAAATTAAAAATTTTTTTAAAAATGCAAATGAGGATATTAAAAAAGAAAGTTCTTGGATTCTTTCTTGCACACATACACAGACACACACGCACACACACACACACACATATACTCACATAATCTAATAAAACTGTGGATCATCCACACAATACAGAAAACAATGAAAAGATTCAAATACTTGAGGCAATTTTTTCCCTTAATTTGAATTACTGCGTGTAAAAACTATACTTATCAGGGGATTGCTGAAATGAAACATGTCCAACTGTCTTCTCTATTCATATTTCATGTAGTCTTTTCATGAGACAGAAAGCTTTACAGTTCTTCCTCCACTCTAAGTTATATGTGTATGTGTGCAAGCACACACATAGCCATTGGCATTACCACTTTCATCCTTCACTTAGATCTTCTAAGTTTCCATGACTCCAATTCTCTTACATTCTCTCTTTCTCTCTTCCTTGATTTTTTTTTTTTTTTACTTTTTTTTGGGGGGGGTCCTTTATTTTTATTTTTAAATTTTTTATAAGCATATATTTTTATCCCCAGGGGTACAGGTCTGTGAATCACCAGGTTTACACACTTCACAGCACTATTGGGATTTCATCAAGATCGTCCTTGATTTTTAACCCTGATTCCACAAAAAATATAAAACTGTGTTTTATTCGTGCTACCTCCCCATTAATCTAAAGTTAAATCACTATCTTTCCCTTGCCATCCAATCTAATGGAAAGAATAAGGTGTAGTCACTGACTTCCCTAAGATATGAATGAGCAGAGCAGCAGAGAATGTATGTACACTGACTTTACTTCATAGACAATAGGTAGGTATTCCAGCAAGTGTAGACTTGCATTTAAGGAAATGAGTGGACAGAACATGCAGGAAGATGGGATGGAGCAGAACTGCAGGCAGAAGCAATGTTATAACCAGAGGGAAGGTAAGTAGTTCAGGGATAAGCCTTAAGCAAAGTATTGGCACCGAGGCTGAAAAAGAACAAAGATCTGAGAGATTGGTAAGAGAGAGGAAGAAATGACAGTATTCTCTTGGGGTTTTAGTTAATAAAAATATCTTCCTCATAAGACTACTGTGAAGATTAAAGAAAGTCCTGTCTTGGAAGCATTTTGTAGAAAAGTAATAAATATTCCAATTAGTATTATTTAATTAGGTATATCAATAAACCAATAATCCTAATAATACTTACAGTATATTAATATTTGAATTAGAAAGCTTTTATCATCAACACAATGATGAAAATACAGATTAAAATCTATGTGAGACTCTGTCCCTTTCTATTAGCTAAATAACCCACAGTAATTTAAATATCCCGTGGGCCAGGTATGATTACTGAGTAATTAAGTAAAGGAAACTCTCCATTTCCCTCTACTTAAATACAATGTCCATGATGCAGAACAAGTACTGGATTTGGAAAAGGAAGGAGTCTAAATCTTTGTTATATCTCCAGCTACCTGCTCGATAAGAAAAAATAAAAATAACCTATTTAAAGTTCATTTCCTAAACTCCAAAAAAGAAGAAAGAATTCCTGCATCCCATTGTTTTTTTTGTTTTAACTTATCTGTCAGTGTATTTATTTATTTATTTGTTTGTTTTTATCACGTTCAATTAAACAACATGTAATACATCATTAGTTATTGATGTAGTGTTCAATGATTCATTAGCTGTGTATAACAACCAGTACTTATCACCAGACAGTTGCTATCCTTACTACCATTGTTTTGAAAGAGTCTCATGAGAACAAGGTAAAAGGTCTACGTTGGATGGATGCCCTTTCTATTTCATGGGCTCTCTTCTTGGTAGAAGATGCTTGGAATAAATTATGTGTTTTTCTATCAAATTTTTCTTAAACATAAAACTTACAAGTTTAGAAATCTGAATCTGATCTGAAATTAATGAGCTGAATTGTACTGGGGTGATTGTACTCTCACACTTGAAAAACATTATTTTCTTAGTCTAAAAGTGTGCCTCTACAGCCTATGTTTATATCCGTTTAACTTTTCCTATATTATAAAATCATTCTAACTTCTTGGTCGTTTCCAGTGCCTTTAGCAAGACCTTCTTTTTCTTGAAGTGCAAAACCTAAAACTGCATGCAGAATTCAAGAACAAATAAGTAGTTCCATTTTCTTTTTTTCATTTTTTTTTTCCTAAGGATACTCAAGGAGGTTACTCTTTTTTTCAGAGAAAATATCCTGGGCCAGCAGCAGATGAAAGACTATTTCCCCAGCTCATATGTACCACTTAGAAGTATTAATTTCATCTGTTTGGTCTGAATTCTTTTAACTGAAAGTAAAACTTTATGCCCGCTTGCTCTCAAATTTATCTACCCCAGCTCTGAGCATTCTATAGCCTGATGAGCAACTGCTGAAGTTTATCCGCATTAGTTTGGCACTCCTCAGCCCAGGAGGCCATACTTTCATCTATAAACTTGATTATCTCATTAAGTGCTCTTTCTTCCAGAGCTTTTATATTAAAAGATAGTCAGATAAGGGTCTGCAGAGCCCTAGCACTGATCCCTGGAGAATACCACTTATTTTTTTAAGTAATTTTTTATTTTTTATAAACATATAATATATTTTTATCCCCCATATTCTATGGCATTCCTAATGGAAAACTTAGGTCAAATTATGTATTTAACATATGTTACTTGACTTTTACTAAGTCCATACCATTTCTTTAATACTCTCATAATGTTCTTTCTTATTAAACTATTGTGTAATTCAGTGTCTCAACATTTACAAACTGTCTTTACACCTTCTAAAAGTGTTTCTTTTAGAAATATATCTGGTTTATTGTGCTATAATGTATAATTGTGGTATAATTTTTTTAAAGATTTTATTTATTTGACAGAGAGAGACACAGTGAGAGAGGAAACATAAGCAAGGGGAGTGGGAAAAGGAGAAGGAGGCTTCCTGCTGAGCAAAGAGCCTCATAAGGCTCAATCCCAGGACCCTGGGATCATGATCTGAGCCAAAGGCTGACACTTGGCGCTTGAGCCACCCAGACACCCCTGAGCTATAATTTATATAAAGCAAAAGCACTCTTTTTTTAGATGTACAGTTTTAGGAGTGTTGAAAAGTATATATAGTCATAATCATTATCATAAGCAAGATATGGGATATTTACATCACACACACACAGTTACTCTTCTACTACTTTGTAGTCAATGTCTTCAACCCAACTCAAGAAACTGAAAATACCTATTCAATTTCTTTTTTTTTTTTTTAAGATTTTATTTGTTTATTTGACGGACAAAGATCACAAGTAGGCAGAGAGGCAGGCAGAGAGAGAGAGAGGGAAGCAGGCTCCCCGCTGAGCAGAGAGCCTGATGCAGGACTCGATCCCACGGCCCTGAGATCATGACCTGAGCCGAAGGCAGCAGCTTAACCCACTGAGCCACCCAGGCGCCCTCCTTTTTCTTTTTCTTTTCTTTTCTTTTTTTTTTTTTTTTTTGATTATCTATTTATTTTAAAAATAGAGATCATGTGTGCTCAGAGGGAGAGGGACAAGCAGACTCCACACTGAGCCCAGAGCCTGATAGGGCTCTGTGTTTGAACCCACAACCCTGCAATCTTGACGAGCTGAAATCAAAAGTTGGACAGTTAACTAACTGAGGCATCCAGGAGCAACCCCCCTTTTATTTCAGATTTTTTATTTACATGAAAACACCTATTTTACTTCTACCTCTAGTTTTATATTTCAAGAATTTCATACAAACAAGCCATATAGTATGAATTCTTTCTTGTCAGGCTTCTTTTATTTGGTATAAAACTTTAAAATTTTTTCCATGTCATTGCATGTACATCAGTGGTTCCTACCTTTTGACTGTTCAATTGTATTTTATAGTATGGGTGCACCACAGTTTTATGTGTTCATTGGTCAACAGATATTTAGATGCTTTCTTGTTTTGGACCATTACAAATAAATATGCAACAACATTTCAGGCATAAGTCTTTGTGTAGTTATATAATTTTATTTCCATGGGATAAATATTGTGAGTTATAAAGTTACACATTTAATAGTTAAGAGTTTTATAGTTTAATAGTTAAGAGTTTAAGAGTTATACATTTTATAGTTAAAGAAACTGACAAACAGGTTTCCAATATGGTTGTGCCATTTTGTTTTCCCACCACCACCAATTCTGATTGGTCTACATGCCCCTTAAAACTTGGTGTTGCCATTTAAAAAAAAAAATGTTAACTATCCTAGTAAACGGATATTGTATTAATTTGCTAAGGCTGTCAAAACACCAGTTTGTGTGACTCAAACAGCAGAAATGTACTTTCTTTTGGTTTTGGAGTCCAGATGTCTAAGATCAAGGTATCAGCAGATTTGTTTTCTTCCTAGGGCCTCTCTCCTTGACTTGCAGATGGCTGCCAGGTGTCTCTTTGTATGTCCAAAAGTCCTCTTCTTATAAGGATACCAGTCAGATACATTGCAGCCCAACCTAACAGCCTCTTTTTAACTTAACCACCTCTTTAAAAGCCCTCTCTCCAAATATAGTCATTAAGAGATTATTAGCACATCAACATACGAATTTGAAGGAGGCACAGTTCAGCCCATAGCAGACACTAATATCATATTGTAGTTTTAATTTCCAATTTCTTGACAAATATTGGTATTGAGGATAATTTCAAGCACTTGCTTGCCACCTGTATCTGTAGTTTTTAATAAAATGTATATTCAAATCTTTAATAAAAATTCTATTGATGTTTCTGTTTCTTTACTGTTGATTTGTGAAAGTTCTTGTGTTTGTTTGCAAACAATTTACCTATGTCAGCGGCTTACTTATTTATAATCTCTACATAATTTTCCAATAAACAGAAGTACCCGATTTTCATGAAGTTCTATTTATCATTTTTCTATTACAGCTTATGATTTTATATGTAAACTCTTGCTTTATTATAAGATTACAAAAATGTTCTCCATTAATTTGACAAGTTTTATAGTGTTAAGATTTACAGTTACATTTATGCTCCATTTTGAGTTAATTTCTCATGGGATAAAAGTCATTTTTACATATGGATATCCAATTGTTGTTTGTTGAAAAGACTATTCTTTTTCCATTGAATTGTCTTGACAATTAGTCAAAAATCAATTAACCAACCACATGTATGTGTGTCTATTTCTCGGCTTTCTATTTTATTATATTGATCTATATGTCTACTGTTTTCTTACTGTAGGTTTACATTAAACCTTGAAAATCAAGTAGTTTGTCCTCCAATTTCATTCTTATTTTAAAAAACTATTTGCTTTAGATGTTTTTTATTAACATGTACATTTTAGAATCAATTTGTCAATTCCTTTTTTTTTAATTTTACTTATTTACTTGAGAGAATGAGTGAAAGAAAGAGAGAATACAGCTTGGGGAGAGGCAGAAGGAGACCCCAATGAGTAGGGAGCAGGGATCCCCAATGCAGGACTTGATCCCTGGATCCTGGGATCATGCCCTGAGCCAAAGGCAGACACTTAAACAAATAAGCCACCCAGGTGCCTCAAGTTGTCAGTATTCACAAGAAAAGTGGGGGGGGAGGGAGTCTGCTGATATTTTGATTGGCCATTGCATTTACTAGATAGAATCCTTTTAGAAGTATTAGTAACATAAAAATACTAAGTGTTTTGAAACATGATGTGCTATATTTAAGTTTTTGTGTCTTTTTAAATTTCTATCACCAATATTTTCTAGTTTTTAGCATGCAATTCTTGTACGTACTGTGTTTGATATATCACTAAGTTCTTCATGGTTTAAATGCTGTTGTAACTGGCATTGATCTTTTATTTGAATTTCCACTTCTTCATTTCTAGTAGTACATAGAATAAAATTGATTTCTATATTTTAACCTATAATCCTGAGACCTTGTTAAAATTACTTACAAGTTCTATAGTTTTATTTATAAATCCTTTGGGAAATCCAATGTAGAAATCATAACATCAGTCAATGAAAATGCTTTCATTTATTCTTTTATGATTTGTATGCTTTTTACCTATTTATCTTGCCTCATTTCACTGGCTGAGACCTTCAGTTCGATACTGAGTGGAAGTTGCAAGAGCAAAAGTCTCTAACTTGTTTCCCATCTAAGTGTGGAAGTGGTCATTCTTCACTAGTAAACATACTAACTACAGATTTTTTTTCATGAGTGCCACTTAGCAAATTAAAGAAATATTCTTCTATTCATTGTTTGCTAACGGTTTTTATCACACATGGATATTGGATCTTATCGAGTTCTTTCCTGCACCCACTGAGGTTTTCTTTTTATTTCTCTCTCTCTCTGTGCATAAATGTCTATATGTTATAAACTTCTATGAGTCCTCATTGTAAGAACTAGCCAGACAGATTTCTGACTCTCAGGATTAGAGAATTGTTTGCTTCTATCCTTCCCCTTTCCCCTAATAGCAATGGATCTTGCTGTCTCAGGATAGGATTCTTTCTTTCTTCCCTCCTTCCTTCCTTTCTTTCTTTCTTTCTTTCTCTCAAGATTTTATCTATCATTTGAGAGAGAAAGCGAGCAAATGAAAGAGAAAGAGAGAGAGAGCAGGAGTGAGGGTGGGGTAGGGGCAGAGGGCTAAGGAGAAACAGACTCCCTGCTAAGGAGAAACACTCCCTGTGGGGCTCAATCCTGGGACTCCAGGATCATGACCTGAGCCAAAGGCAGACATTTAACTGACTGAACCACGCAGGTCCCGGGGATATGGTATTCTATCCCTCCTTCTTCGAGAGCAGGTAGCCAGAGGTAGATGGATTTTATTGCTATTCCTCCCTAAGAAACTTTGCCTAAACTCCATAGGTTGGAGCATGTGTAGCTCCTGCCCTAGTGGTTTAACATCTTTTACGTTATAGAAGAAAGGGAGAGATCGGGATGTAGGTGGGGCTTTCGCTTGGCTCAATCATTTCTTCCATACCTGCTGTAAGGAGAAAGGCTCCCTCTGCTCTGTCCCTAATCTTTTTATGTGGTTTCCTGGTGGAGGTCTGTGGGGGAAAGTTTGGAAATGATTATGAACTTTCTTTCTGCTATTTCAAATCAACACTAACCTACACTTGGCCTTTTTAAGAATTCCTTCAATTTTTAGCTGACTTCTTGTTATCCACTTGGATGATAGGCACATCTTTTTCTGTGCTCTGCTAAAGATGATATCATTTGTGGTCCCATCTCTCACCAGAGGAGCTAGTCTCTTTTTGTACTTTGTTTCCATGCAATTTCATTTTTCTGATAGGGTTAAGAATATGTTTGATTTTGTAGATTAACCATTATTTTCTCATTTTTTGTGGTTGCAATACACATATATACATTTTATATATTTTATTTATATATTATATTTTGAAAAATAAATTATGCTATTTTTTAAAAACCTAGAAATTATGAACTTAGCTTTTAAGTTTTAAAATAAAAAAATAAGAGTGGAATAAAGTAAAATATGTTAAAAGGGGCATTAAAAAATTCATATTGATATTTTAATTATCTAGAAAATGGCCATTAATGAAATAAATTAATAATTAGGGTAAGCAAACACATGAAAAAATGTTCATCATCATTAGCCGTCAGGGAGATTCAAATCAAAACCACATTGAGATACCAGCTTACACCAGTTAGAATGGCCAAAATTAACAAGACAGGAAACAACATGTGTTGGAGAGGATGTGGAGAAAGGGGAACCCTCTTACACTGTTGGTGGGAATGCATGTTGGTGCAGCCATTTTGGAAAACAGTGTGGAGATTCCTAAAGAAATTAAAAATAGAGCTACCCTATAACCCTGCAATTACACTAGTGGCTATTTACCCCAAAGACACAGATGTAATAAAAAGAAGGGCCATCTATACTCCATAGATAGATAAAGCATAATACTGTGAGTTCTCATAGTATTTTGTGATGATATATACTTAAACAATGAAAACCAACATCTCTTTCCATTGAGAAATATTTATCATAATGTTTACTGGGTCCTAGGGCTTCTGATTCAAACTTCTTCTTGAAACACCTAGAGAATAAGTGTTAAAATAGAGAAGAAAAAATTTTTCAAAAAGTCTGAACCAAAATATCAAGCTTTGTTTCTGATAATAGGAGAGATATTTCTCACCTACTTTGATTCATGATGTAAATAGCATTGCTGCCTTAAAAATTTTAAATCCTTCTGCCACATTGTAACAGGTAAAAGAAAACAAAATCAAAGGATTTATCAAAAACTGTATGGACTTCTAATTCTAAAAAAAAAAATATAGCCCACTTTTATGTGAAGAAGTGATTGTTTCTTATGACTATTATGTAAACAACATTTCATGTTGTTGAATAGTTTTTCCAAATACTCTACAATTTTAAATTAAGAAGGAGCAAGAAACATAACAAATTAAAACCCATGAAAATAACATCCATTATAAACCAACTTCTACTTTACAAATTTTGGTGGAAATTCTCTAATAGTGTCCAAAGATTTTCCCTAACGTATCAGTGACTTAATGTGTGTGTGTTCTTTAATCCAATTTAATTGTCTTGTTTTATATTTATTGTGCATTTTGAATTGGATTTTTAAGCTCACTCACTTTAGCATCTACAAGGCTAACACAATTTTTAGCCACTGAGGTGTTCAGTAATTAATTATACTGTTTTTGAAAATCATATTTTAAATGTCCTTCATCACTTTGATGTCCCTACTCCCCTTTTTACTGGTTCAAATCCCACAGCCCATCATCACACTTTGTACACATACTAATTCTTTGACCTTTTATCATACTGACTTTACAAAATCTGAATCCTGCCAAAGCCAACATTAACCCCTCCTCACCTAATACTAGTAAGCGTATAACCAGGGAAAGTGGAACTGTACTAGCTGGTCTCATTTTAAATCTACAACAACTAAGTTGGGCCCTCAGTATTTCCAGACTATGAAATCAGCTTGTGTTAATTTCATATTTTATTCTCTACTCTCCAACATAATTTTTAATGACTGTTTTCTTTTCAACACACTAATCCCTTTTCCCCACTCTTCATTCTAAGCTTCCCTGTCTTTAAGAAAAATAGAAGCAATTAGAAGAAAACTACTTAATTTAGTACTAGCAAATGAACCAAATAGCCTAGATCTGTATCATTCTATTCTGCCCTTTCCTTCTGCTGCAGTGGGACTACTGACCCTAATTCTAGTCCAGCCCTTTTGTTTGCACATTGTATCCTTCACACTTGCTTCAGTGACAATGCTTTTGCAGTTTTCCTGTCCCTCCAAATCCCATTTATGATGAATGTATTCCTATTTTCTGGACTATTTCCATCATCAGACAAACATCATAATATCACTCAGGTTAAAAATATGCACATGATTAATTCCCTGAAATACTATTTTGCCCTTGTAATTACTGTCTCATTTCTCTTCCTTGTTTTCATAGAAAAATGACTCCCAAGATCCTGACTCTAATATCCAATTATCAATTTACCTTTCCCATTAACAATGCTATAGGCATTCCAAACTCTGCTGGGCCACTGAACTCTTGGTTTCTCTGGTTTCCCATTTCAGTAAATCCCATCATCAGTTACAAACTGCTTTGGATGAATACTTAGAATTTTTCCTTGATCCTTGTCTTTTTTTTCACACCACATGTCACATCTTCATGTCTAGAAGCAAATTTTCTTTTCTTTTGTCCCAAAATTTGTCTTATCTTTGGTTATTTTCATGACCACCACTACCTAAATTCCCAACGTGGCTTTACACAGAAGCCACAGTGATGTCCTTAAAATACAAATTAAATAATTTATAGTCTCCCTCAATTATACAAACAAACTGCAATGGTTTCCAAGTATGCTTAGAATAAAACAAAAATCCCTTACTAAATATTAAGAGAGAATCTGTGACATTACCGTGTTATTTCACCCATGTTATATGCCTCATTTTTTATACTGTTGACACACAAGTCTTCTTGTTCTCAAATACATCAAATGTGTTCACATGTTGGCACTTTTCTATGTGTGTTTTCTTGGTCTGGAACACTTTTATTCCAGATCTTCATGTATTTAGATTCTCCATTTCTTCTTTTTTTAATTTTTTATTTTTTATAAACATATATTTTTATCCCCAGGGGTACAGGTCTGTGAATCACCAGGTTTACACACTTCACAGCACTCACCAAAGCACATACCCTCCCCAATGTCCATAATCCCACCCCCTTCTCCCAAACCCCC
>NC_081557.1:224528833-224592111 GCF_022355385.1 Mustela nigripes | reverse complement strand
CCGCTTGCCGGGAGCCGGCCCCTCCCCCCTGGGGTCTATCTTCCCGTGCTTTGGATTCACGTCTCCGCCGGTCCTACCTTTCAAAACGTGGTTGTTTTTCTGTTTCCAGAATTGCTGTTCTTCTTCTCTTCGATCTGCCGATGGATTTTCAGGTGTTTGCAATCTTTAGATAAGCTATCTAGCTGATCTCCGGCTAGCTGAAGCAGTCTCAGCTTGCTACTTCTCCGCCATCTTGACTCCCCCCCCCATTCTCCATTTCAATTAAATTGTTCATTAAGTACAACTACCTCACAAAGTCTGGAATTAATTCATGTAAAACAGTACCCTCCATTAATTCTCTTTATTATACCATGCTTTATTCCTTTGTACTTGCCATCACTCCTTGACATAGTATCCCTTGCTTATTTGTACCTTTGTTTAGTGTCATTTGTTTACTGTCACTCCAATATGTTCTTCTTGAAGACATTTTCTTTGTCTTGTACACCTTTTTGTCACATGCCTAGCCTAGTGCCTGATGTATGTTAGATGTTTATAAACATCTGCAGAATAAATGAACTATTATATATTTTTTTCCTAAGACTAGTAAAAATTACACAAACTGGGTGGCTTAAGTCAATGGAAATGTATTATCTCATAGTTCAGGAGGTCAGAAAGCTAAAATAACGATGTCATCAAAATTGGCTCCTCTTGGGGTCCAGGGGAAGGATCTATCTCCTGGCTTCTGGTGGTTCCCAGTAATCTTTGGCATTTCTTATTTTGAACACATGTCTCTTCCATCTCTGCCTCCATTTTCACATGACATTCTCTCTGTTGTTTTTTTTTTTCACATTATCTTCCCGTTATGAATTCTCTCTATGCCCAAATTTCCCTCTTTTTTCAAATTAACATATAATGTCTTATTTGCAAGCCAAGTACAACTATATTTGTATCACAGCACTCACCATAGCACATACCCTCCCCAGTGTCCACAGTTCAGCCATCCTATCCTTCACCTCCTACCAGCAACCCTCAGTTTGTTTTGTGAGGTTAAGGGTCTCTTATGGTTTGTCTCCCTCCTGATACCATCTTGTTTCACCAAATTTCTCTCTTAAGTACAGCAATTACTGAATTAAAACCTACCCTCATCCTGCATGACCTCAACTTAATTACATCTGCAAAAATTCTGTTTCCAAATAAGATCCAAATTCTGAGTTCCGGCTGGACCTGAATTCAGTAAAGGAGGTGGGACATGATTCAGCCAAGTACAACTATATTTGTATCAAATCATAAAGATTAAATTTCTCAATTCATATCAGAATAATTTCAGACTATAACTTGGATGCTATGTCTTATCACTATTGAAAAACCCTGACAAAGAATTACAAGACTTGAATGACCCTCTTATGAGTCTTTTCAACCCCCATTCTTTCATTTGAGTAGTTGTTCTTTTATTTAAAAACTATTTCTGTGTGTTTCTATATTACATCTATTTACACCAAGTCATAAGGACACATTAATTAACAAGTCATAAAAGATGTCTGCTCTCAGGAAATCAACAATCTCTTGAATTGATAGTGTTATTTTTCCTCCTGACATTAACTATAACCTGAAATCTTTATCTGGTATCAGTCAAGTGTGCATTCATAAATAGATAACACACTTCAATTGAATAATATAAGTAGAGTTTAATAAAAGAACAATTTTAAAAGTTTTAAGGCGAGTTTTAGGATAGCAATCAAAAAATAATACAGTACCACAGGGAGAGTCATAACGGAGATCATTTACTATCCTCAGGCCTGAGGGCCAAGAGGGGAGAGAAGGTAAAAAGGAGAATTATTTGATAGTGTGTCCATAGCTAGAAAATAATTTCAGATTATAACCGTGATTCTATATGTTCACTTTTTATAAAGTGCCTGAGCTTATTGTGAACAAGGTTCTATCTTTATTTTGCAGTACCTAAGCTTTTTAAATGTTTCAAGGTCACAGTGTATATAAAAAAAATAGAAATAGTGAATAAAACAACTTGTGAATATCTTTTTGTTAGGTATAATAGAAAAGAAGATAGAAGATAGAACAGTTAAATCACCTCTAAACAATAGACATCAAGACTTATTTTATTACTATTGGGATGACACAAAGGCAGAAGGAAGTACAAGGAAAGGAATGTGTGCAGCTGTGTTCATGTTTACATTTTGATTATAACCATCAGTGATTGTGTGAATTTCTTTTGGCCATACTATATGAATAGCTTTTTTAAATACTTAAGGATAACATATCTTTTGCTGGAATGTTAATACTATACATTTTAGGGTCATGTAAAAGTATTGTGCTTATTGTATTTTATTGGACTATGTCTTATTTTGAATTGAGCATTAAGAAAATACAGTATGTTAATTATAACTTAACCAATATTCATCCAGAGTCTTTTATCATTTTTTCTTTTGAGAAGTATTTGCCCCTAGAAAAGACTAGATTATATTTCTTTCCTGGATATTACAGTGTAGTGTATTCTTGATAATCAAACTACTCATGGTCTTAAGACTTTGGACTGTAAATAGTTATGATGTTAAAAAAAAAAGATACATATCGCACTATCTCAAAAAATGTATACTCCTCAGAATAAATGTGTGCACACAAAAGGACTTCATGCTAACATTGAAATGTCAGCAAAAACTGGAAGGTTACATCAAAATATAGACTGCTTATAATCATGGATGATTCTGTGTTCCTTGCTTCTTTTGATTCTCAGTTTCCCATAAGGTACATATGTACTTTTAAAAGTTGAGGGGGAAAGCATTATTAAAGAAATTCAAGGTAAGAGCACCTAGGGACTCGGGTTAAGCATCTGCCTTCAGCTCAGAACATGATCCCAGGGTCCTGGGATTGAGCCCCACATCAGGCTCTCTGCTCAGTGGGGAGCCTGTTCCTCCCTTTCCTTCTCTGCCTGCTGTTCCCCTTGCATGAGCTCTGTCAAATAAATAAATAAACTCTTAAAAAAAAAAAAAAGAAATTCAAGGTAAAGTGTGCTTGAGATAAATGAGCAGGCTCTTGTAGGATTATAATAGTAGATTGCAGGGGAAATTGGGATAAGTAAAACATTTTTGGTACAATGTGATCACTAAATGTGGAATGGGAGTGACATAGAAAAGAAGAAATCTTTGAAACAGCAGTCATGATACTATTTTTTTCTAAAATGTTTTCCACCTTTTCCTCCAATCCTGCTGACTGTGGAACTTCCAAGTCTTCCCTTTCCAAATCCCATTCCTCACCACATCACACATTATCAGGTGAAGAAGATCAGTCCATTAGGCCCAGTGCCATCACTTCCATTTCATCATTTCAATGAAAGTAGAAAGTTTTTGTGGCAGTGGGGGAGCAAGCTTCATCACTTTGCCACGTAAGGCATTTGAGCTTAAATGTACCTCAAGCCCAGGGTTTGAAATGTCCATGCCTATTTCCTTTATGCAGGTATATCTTATGATTTGAGGGACTGTGGTATTTCCTGGAGATGAATACTTCTTGGCCCCCCCAAAATGTGAGGACACTTTGTACAGGTTCTTGTTAGCAAGCCCATATTGCACACTAATGGCAGTCTCCTCCTTAGAACCATTTGGGCATTCTTTATCAGGAAAGCAACCCTAAGATGCCCTAGATATGCTTCCATTTTTCACATTCTCCACAAGGCAATATTGTACAGAGGAGAACAGAGGCTTCAGTGCCAGACCACTCGGGTTTAAATAAGTCAAATGACAATAATAGTAGTATCTAAGGTATAGACTAATAAGAAAGTTGAATTTGCCAACATATATGAAGTGTCCATTATACTACTATAGCTGAACTAAGTACTTGATAAATGTTGGCTATCAACTCTCACACTCCTATAGGAGGAAATGCATTTAGAGAAAAGGAGAAATTCTATCTATTGTGACCATTTATTTTTAGGATCACTTCAACTAACATTATCCAATCACCATCATTGGTAATATAAGTATCTTATTATTCTTTTCTTGTTATTCAAGAGGCTTTAAAATGTGGGTGGGTATATACATATTTTATGCTAGAGTCAGATATACATATATATTCTTTGTTCTAGAATTATGTTATGCATATACATGCATATATAATATGATTCTAAATGTGTACATATACATATATGTGTGTATATGATATAATATTCTAGAATTAAGATTTTATATGTACATTTGATAAAATAACTCAGCATGAAGAATACATATTCTGTAAAAAATATAGAGTCAAAATTGCCTGGTGTGGAGATGTTATTTATGTGGCAATTTCCAGCAAAGTTTTATAATATGGTAATTAGTGGTATTTCTTTCTCTTAGTCCAATAATAATGAAAACATTCCCACATGTTTTCACATTTGATGGTGGCAACACTCCATGATATAATTAAGCTAGGCATGGTTACACTTCTTTGGTTTACGGAAGGTGAACACTGACCAAGAAGTTATATGATTTACTCAAAGACACACAGTTAGTAATAGGCAGAAACAAATTCCCTATCTCTTAAAACAGCATTATGTTCATAGCAAAATGTTCATATAAACATTTTTCTCCTTTATTTTTATACTGAAATCAATTGTTAATATCTATATATGTGCAAGCACTGGTCCATTTTGGACACTCATAACAGACCTCAGCAGTGCTCCACTGGGCTCCTCCCTGTCCTCCAAATAGCCATTAAGGAAACGATCATCAGTTTACCCAATATTTCAAGCATAAGGAAGTCTATTTTTCTAGATTTCTACAGTCTATATCAGGTGTTGGCAAACATATTCTGAAAAGAGTCAGTAGTAAATATTTTTGAATTTGTAGGCCATATGTTCTCTGTAACAACTAGTCAACTCTGCCTTTATAGTGTGAAAGCAGCCATAGGTGATAATGTATATTAATATAAGAATCAGCAGGGACAGGCATAGCTGGAAAGGAGCTAGATATGGCTCCCCACCCCCAGATGATCTCAGAGGAAACTATTCAAAACCAATATTCCATGATTATTCCTACCTGCAGAAGACACAAAGCTTGCATGACAGGCCTCTGTTTGACGTACCATTGCCAGAGTGATAAACATTATTCAAAGTATAATTTTTTGTTTTTGAGAATTTAAATAAAGTGATGTTTTGTAAATCATAATTTGCAAGTAACAGAAACCTAAAATTAAACTGGCTGAAATTGATAAAGAAAATTAGCCTGGCTTAGTAATTGAACAGACAAGAGGTAGATCTCTCCTAATTTTAGGCCTGGATTGATTTAAAAGTAAAAGAATTGTGAGCAAATAAAGAAATAAAGCAAATGAAGAACTAAATCAGAAAGAAATAATATGAGCTCATTTCTGTCTCAAAAGAGAAAATTATACCCTAAAGAAATACTACTATGTGGGAAAATGTAAGTGCAATATTAATATTATACACACTGTGGTCAAGTCTTTTTTCATTAGGAAACATGCCTACACATCAAAACTGTTTGTTTGTTCTGCTTGTCATTATGTCTTTTCAAAATGTTCTAGGCAAATTAAGATGTTCTATATTACCCATAAAATGGAAGAGTGGCAAACTTAGCAATAACACCTGGTCTTCACCCATGTGGTAGTTTACCATGTTTGTGGACTATTAATTGACATGGAAAAGCAATAAATCCCAAGTCTAAAGAACGAGAAAGAATAATACAGAATCATCTCAATTTTGTGTGTGTATGTATGTATCTACAGCTATGTAGACAAATGGGTGTAGATAGAAACTGGCTTCATTCTCCCTCTCCCAACAAAAGTATCCTAATTCTCTATTTGAGGGAATTCACACCTTCTGCATTATCAACTATGCAGTCTCAGAGAGATGAATCCCTTGAGCTACCAGGTTGGCTTAGTGTACCCCATTTCTTGCTTCAGAATGTTTCTTTCATAAATGATCATTTAAATTATAATCAGTAAAAGGAGAAATGATTCTTGAGACTTCTGAAGAGAAAGGAATTTTCTTCTTTGCTATTGTCTTGGTTTTTATTGTTGTTTGTTTATTCTATGTTGCTACCATAAGAAAATCTTTTGCACTTGACTTAGGAAAGAATGAAGGCTGAGGAAATAATAGCATCTATTCCCTAAACATTATCAGAGGGCTCTCCTGTAGAAACAGAGCTGAGAAGTGGAGAGAGAAAAGCAGACTGCTGCCCACAGTTCTTGTATTCCTGAATCAATCCAAGCCTGCAATTCAATAGCTTTTTCTGTTCAGTTAATAAGCCAGGCATTTTTATTATTGTTATTTAATCACATTTGATTTTAGGTTTCTCTTACTTGCAAATTATTTTTTGTAAAAATTCACTTCATTTAAATTCTCAAAATAATGAAAACATCATGTCAATTACCATACATTGATTTTTGGTGAATATTTGTTTTGTGAAGTGTGTCTCTTATTCCGTGTAGGAAACAGTGTGAAAACATCTGCTTCCCTAGATTTCCTGAGCATATGTAGATTTCAGACCAATTACTGCACTTGAATTATTTTACCATAGGCTGCGGCTGTGTTTGTCAAAAATCATAAATAGCAGGTAGGGCTGTTCCAGGTTATTTTATAAGGCTGTAAACTTTATCTTTCTTTGCCTAAATAACGGTGATGATAATAAAGAGTGTATGTCAGTCTCTGTGAGGTTTTCAGTAAAATCAGTGCCTTCAGATTATTTTGGAGTGCAAGAAACTTTGAATTTATGAAATATTTATGAGAAATCACATCATGTCTGCAGCGGTTCTCAGCTGTGACTACAGCATATGGTTTATAAATTGAAACAGGTGTCGGAGAACAGGTGGTCACAGCCAAGCCAAGGAAGAATTAGAATTTACCTCGGGACAGCAACATGATAAAATACCACACATTGAAGGCAACTTGCTGATCTGATGGCAGAAACCTAAAAGATGCTCACGGGGGCAAATATATATGACAGCACTTGAGATGAAAGTGTTCACCTCCTCGAATATCACATTCGGAAATTGGGAAGCAGTCAGTGTCATTTCCCATGGTGAGTGAATGCAAGTAAATCTTCATACTGGATTTGGATAGTTTACGTTTTAATTGCATTAAAAGAAAGAAAAATAAACACTTCTTGCTTCTTTTAATACAAAACCAGTTCAAATAAGGTCTATAGCCACATTCATTTACGTTATCTACATTATTTCAAAGGTTAATTAGACGTAAGTGCTGTCCAGGACTGGCGAACTCCAAGCACCAGGAAATAGTCCCCCTTTGGGACTATTGGTGGAGGTGGTATAATGTCCTCTTGTTAATTTGCAAATACCTTGAAGATAAGTTACCTGAAAATTCCATATTGTTTACAGAATAAGGGTAACAGAAATAAATACTTACAAGTATTAAATCTTCCTTCCCATTTCTAGGACCTTTTTCTACATTCTTTGGGGACTTCATAGTCCATTCTAATAGACATGAACTGAGATACAAGAATTTTTTTTTTTCTAAATTTGGGTGGCTACTCTTAGCTTCCTGATCATCAATCTTTAATTTCTTCTGTTTGCATAGATTGAGAAACACTAGTATATCTATATCTTTCTCACAGGAAAACACGTTCTCTCGCTTCTTTGAATACAAAATTAGTTCAAGTAAGGTTACAGTCACGTTCATTTACGTCATCTACATTACTTCAAATGTAGTTCATCATTACTTTGAATGAAGTTCAAAGAGGATACTTGTTTTATGTAAAAAAAGCGAAAAGCTAAAATAGCCTTCAGTGTTTGTTTTGTAGCTAGCCATTACAGTGATTGCCGGCATCTGGATCAGCAGGAATGGTGCCACCAAGTTTCTTCCCCAGGACTTACACTCAGCATCTCAGCATCAAACCACCATAGCTTTGAGCTACACCTGGGAGCCTCTGAGCTTTATCTTGGTTTCTTTTGTGCATCCCTTAGCAAGATATGGTGTAAGCTATCAGAAAAGCCTTAAAGAGATTATTTTTTAGAGTCTGGGAATATCCCCAAAATTTTTCCATATAAATTCATGTTAATTTATTTTTTTCTTTATGCCATTTCAGTTTACAAACGTTTTCATAGGAATGGGTTACTTTCAGATAGCGGGGAAAACCTGTACCTTTCTTGCCACAGGCCTGTGATAACACTACTTCCGTATAACAAATCATCCAAAGGAAACTGGACAGAGTGGAAATCGCACAGATGGATGACTTCAACCTCATGAGACTAGATGAACAAGAAGTGGTGAGGTTGGAATCCATGGAAGACAAATATACTGCAGAGGATATGAGATAATCTCTTACAAATATTTGGATGTTGACTACATCAGGGGGCTTTTTTATATATATACATATATGTAGTGGGCAGGGAAATTTATTGCAAGAAACTAAGGAAACTAGGTTATATGATTTGGGGGGCTGGCTAGGCGAGTCAGAAATCATAGCCCAGATCATCAGGAAGATAAGAGAACTCTCAGGAAGGAGCCAAGGCTTCAGTCCACAGAGAGAATTTCTTCTTCCTCAGGGAAATCTCAATTCTGCTCTTAAAATCTTTGAATTAATTATATCTAGCTCACCCAGATTATCTAGGATAATTTTTTTTTTATTTAAAGTCAATTGATCAAAGATGTTAATTACATCTACAAAAGACTCCCAAGGCAATACCTAGATTAGCATTTGGTTGAATAATATAGGACTGTGGCCTGGCCAAGTTGACACATAAACTGACTATCTCACTCAACTTTTGATAGGCCCACTGCCTCATAAGGTCCAGTGTGCCTAACGGTAATCTATTATGGTATAGAAGCACTTCGTTCAGGATTACAGATGAACAGAAGAGGAGGGCATGAGCAGGTAGCCAGGGCCTCCAGGTCATCCACCACTATTTTATCAGCAACTCACATTTAAATGGACTTAACTGCCTCTAATCCCACTGAGAGCTGGCTCTGAAAAACAACCGTGGGGGGAAATTCTCTTGCTGGATA
The DNA here is from genome assembly GCF_022355385.1 of Mustela nigripes. Taxonomy (NCBI): domain Eukaryota; kingdom Metazoa; phylum Chordata; class Mammalia; order Carnivora; family Mustelidae; genus Mustela; species Mustela nigripes. The sequence goes on along the minus strand of NC_081557.1, from coordinate 224,583,167 downwards.
GATATTTGGATGATTGGCCTGTCCATTCACCATATGTAGAAAGAGATGTGCCCAATTTTTAGAATGTATATAGACTTATGAACATTGGTGAGTTTCTTGGCTAAGGGATAAAGGACTTAGAAAGATTAAGATAGGAGCACAATGAAGTCTATAGAATAGACATATTGAAAACAGGCATGACCTATGACCATCTTTATATCACATGTCAGTGCGTATCCCAAAATTTCTACCCTATAAAAACACTGAACAGCTAAACAGATGGACTAGGTCAGCGGGCATCATCCAGATGATGTCCATCAGCCACTTCAGTGCTGGCACAATGGGCCCATGAACTGGGTAGCCATGCCTACCAGGGATGTTTGGGTCCAAGAACATGGATCCCCTCTTATCACTGCTACTGCTAAATGTCCAACTGCCAGCAAACAAGACCAGTGCTAATTTCCCAATATAGCACCATTCCTACAGGAGTCCAAATAGCCACTTAGTGGAACACTGATTCCACTAAACATATTCTACTCTGGAGGGAGGAGATTCTGGAAGGAAGAATCAATAATATCTTGATTGATATTTATCTATATGCTGAGTACTATTTTGCCTTTCCTTCCAGAAAAGCCTAATCTAGCATTATCATTAGAGACTAATGGGCACTAATCAAAGACCAATGGACTACTATTCAAAGACTAATGGTCTACTGATACAGGATGCTAAGAAACTTTGCATTTAGACCACTTTAGAGCAAAAGAAGTACAGACATGGGCACGTCAACATGGAATCTAGGTTCCTATCACATGGTTTACCACTTTGAAGCTGCCACCTTCCCAGTGATTATCCTCTTCTAAAGGGAGTCAGCCTGCAAGGTCATACTCCTGTCTTAGGGCAGCCTGCAGTAAGTGCAGGAATACAAAGACCCATGGACTAGCTAAAATCTTTATTGTTACTAATCACAGCCCAATATCTCCCTCTGCCCAATCTTGCTTTTTTCACTCCTTCCTCCTCATTGTTGATCTAAGAATGTCACTAACATTGCTACATGTAAATTGTTATCTCAAAATCTATCTCCTGGATACCCAATCTGTTATAATAGATTTCTACAAAACCACACAACTTATTTTCAGATTAAAAAAACTATTTAGCCTCAAAGTGACCCTATATTAAGTGTGTGTGTGTGTGTATATATATATATATATAATTAGTTACTTAGTTAGTTATTTGAGAGACAGAGAGAGAAAGTGAGCAAGAAACAGCAGGAGCAGGAGGAGAAGGGCAGAGGGAGAAGCAGACCACCCTGTTGAACAGGGAGCCTGATGTGGGGCTCCATCCCAGGATCTTGAGATCATGACCTGAACCAAAAGCAGATGCTTAACCATGTTAAGTGTTCTTAATACAAAAAGGTAATATGATAATAATAGAGAGAGCAGGAGGAAACTTTTGAAGATGATAGATTTGCTTACAGCATAGATGGTGATGATGTTTTCCAAAAAAAGAGTCTGAAAATTTAAACTTAAGTAATAATTCCTCTATTTAAAAAAACCTAGCAAATAGTTTTGTTGTGTTGCTTACTTACAGATACAATCTATTCTCTTAGTAGCCACAAAAAAGATGCAATTTTCTATAAATAGAATAATTTATAAAGTATTACCTGAAACATTAGTTTCATGAAAATTAATTTATCAAAGTCTTGAATTAAACAAATTAAACATTGATTAGCATCTACTATTGCTAGAACTGGAGTTACCGAAATGTCTAGACTAAGTAAGTAACTCGCTACCTCTTTCTATCTCTCACACACACACACATACACAAATGGACTCCTACAAAAATAAAAATAGTTACAATGTCTTGTGTCTATGTGTCAGGCAATATCAATGTTACATATATTGTATTATTTATTCTTTGGGGCAACTGAAATATATGCACTATTATAATATGTAACAATAAGAAAATTGAGGCTCAGAAAGGTCATACAATTAGCAAGTGGCAGGGTTCAGATTGCAACTGCAACTTGCCAAAATTTGAAACCATGCTTTGAACCAAAAATTTAATGAGAAAGAGAAACACAATAAAAATAATTAAAATAGAAACCAAAAAAAATATGATTAAGTTATTGAATAAAATATAACATTTCAGAAAAAAATAAAATATAAAGGCTAACTATGCAATGAACAGAATACAATGTACACTGCCAAATGCAATTCAGTTTATGAAGTCCATGAATTAGTCTTCAAAATTTGTCACTGGAAGTCTTTTGTCTTACAAAGACAAAAGCAGAAGTTCATAATTGCTTTTACCAGGAATTTATGTACTTGGAAGATTTTAAATTCAGCTTCTCAAAAATAGACACATTTTGATATATTGAATGCTTGCTGAACCATTAATTCTTTGAACACCCAGTCTAAATTTTTACCAGTCAAATAACAACATCATGCTATGAACTTGCATTTCTCTCACAGCTGAAAATAAACAAAATTTATCACTCATTTACTTCCCACTTCAAATAAACCAAAATACACTTCTTGAAACATATTCGTTGGGTTTAAAGGTCACTTATAACTTAAGTTAAACAATGTCTCCAGAGACTGCACAAAAATGTTTACCAAAAACTCAGGCATCTTTATAAAAACCCTAAAGTGCTTTTGGGTTTTCAAGCAATGGCCTTGAATTTCACACTTCAAAAACGTGTGGCAAACACACTACATTTTAAAATAATATCACAACATATTTCAGCCATTGTTAACCCTTCAAAATCTTTCCTTGTTTGAATAAGGCAGAATATTATAGTTGACTCTCCACCATCATAAATAATTGAAAGCTGCTGGTGATTGTATTTTCATTGCTTTAATGCTTCGCTGCTTCATGATGAAGTAAATCATGTCATTCCTACTAATCTATGATGATAAATTACTCAAAACACTATGATTTAATCTAATGGTAATTTACTTTTTTTTAAAAGATTTTATTTATTTATTTGACAGAGAAGAGAGCGCATGAGTAGGAGGAGGAGAAGAGGGAGAGGAAGAACCAGGCTTCTTGTTGAGCAGTGAACCCCATGCCCAGCTTTCTCCCAGGACCCCGGGAACATAACCACAACCACAGGCAGACACTTAAGCAACTGAGCCACCCAGGTACCCCTTGACAATTTTCTATTTAACTCTTATTTTACTCCAGGTGGTCTCCTGACATTTGGTGATGAAATACTATACAAACTGCACACTCCCTGCCTTCATTAGAATTAAATTCTAGTTTGAGGGAGCTGTAGAAAGTAAATGAAGAATCAAATTTCAGATTGTGATGAAGAACTATGATGAAAATAAACAGTGATGTGGAGAAAACAACACATTGTTACTTCAACCTTAAGTTTTAGGTTTTAATTTTATATCTAAGAATTCATACCAGAAATTGTCCCCTTCAAAATGTCATTCTGATACCCTAAAATATTAGTATTTTAAAGTGGCATATGAAACATGTGTTACTTTACTAATGATGTCATAAACTACCATAGACCCAGTGATTTATACAGAAAAGTATTTTCTCACAGTTCTGGATGCTGGAACTCCAAGATTAAGGTGTTGGTAGGATTTGTTTCTTCTACGCCCCTCTCCTTAGCTTCCAGATAGCCATTTTCTCTCAGGTCTCCTACTTTGTCAGTGCACACAGGTCCTTGACGTCTTTTTTTGTGTGGCCAAATTTTCTCTTCTTATATGGACACCAGTCAGATTAGATTAAGCATATCCTAATGGTCTCACTTTAACTTAATTACCTTTTTAAAGGTCCTATCTTTAAAATGCTGAGGCACTAAGGGTTAGGGCTAGAACATATAAATTTAAGGGGAGGATCCATAATTCAGCCCATAGCAAAGCCTGTGTAGTTTCTGTTGTTATTATTTTTGTTTTGTTTTTACAAACAAGCAGAAACACTTCTTTAAGGATAGGAGAATAAAATGGGGCTAGAGGAAGTGAGGAATAATAAGAACAAACTCTTATGCATGCATAAGCACAGAGAATTAGACTTCTCAAAGGAATCTCATGTGTATTATCCTATAGGTTTTTTATAGCTAGCAGTAGACTTGAATTACGCCAGAAACATGGTCTCTGAACTTCTGCAGTTGAGGTCATACCCAACATTTAGGCATTTCAACTGCTGAAGTAGTATATATCATACAATTTCAAATGGTCAAGTTAGAATGATAATATCAATCATTCCTTATCTGTAAGTAGGACCATGTCTGAGCTAAGACCTGTTACTTTGGTTATTTTAGAACTGAAAGACCCTTGAGGGTTATAAAACTTAATGATTACCAAGTTGTACTCTGCAGAGCCCACAGAGGAGCCTTTGTCCACCCCCCTTGAGTTAGAGAATTCCACAAACTATCTCTTTTCCATATTGGGTTTCTAAGTGAGCTTCAATTTGGAGATACAGCCCCATGGTTAGTCACCTAGTCAGCTAGGAAGGAAAAGATCAAAACTCAAAACTGGGGTTTTTCTTAAGTTTTTATTCTAATCTAGTGCCTATAGTTTCTGTATCTTGTTTTGTTCCAGAAATGAGAATGAACTAATGTGTTTTGGAGGCACCTGTGCTGTACCAGATGTGTGCATGTACATGCATGCACCCATACACATATATGCATATATGTGTATAAATACATAGATAAATTTTGTGGATGCACTTATATACATAGGTGCAGATTTGCATAAATGAATATTACACACACACACACACACACACACACACACACACACTGTAATCCTTGCAACACTATACTCCCTGTAATGCTATGAGATTGGAGTTACCCTCTCCATTTTACAGATGCAGAACCTTAAGCACAGAAAGGTTAACTAGCCTTCCCTAGATAATAGAGGCTGCACTGGTGATAGAGATATGATTTGAAGTCAGCACTGTCGCACTTCAAAGCCCACATCTTGTTTCTCTCTCAGTATATTACCTCCTTCAATGATAAAACCCAATTTCTAAGGTTTGGGTTACTTTTCTGATGTGACTTTCCATGATATAAGCATGTTATGTAATTATTTGAATGCAAATATGATTAAACGGGCTCTCCCCAACTTTGAAACTACTTTCCAGAAAGTTTCATGGGTGTTGACATCAACTAGTTGAAGAAAGTAAGAAAAAGAAAAGGAAAAAAAATAAAACTCACATTTGGTAAGAACCAATCACAGTCATCAAATAATTATTATACCATACTACTCACATAAGCTCACCTTGATATGCCTAATAAACATATTTGTTCATACACATACATACATACATATATACACATCTATTGCTCTACCTGGCAACTGCAAGTTATTCAGTAGAATTGCCCTCATAGAAACCATTTTAACACATAGACTCATCATTTTTAAAAATTTTCATATCAGAAGTAAACATATTTTATTTGAGTTTCACTGGACTGCATTTATCTTAGAGTAAGGCAACTCATAGGTTTCATTAACTTTAATTCATTCAGCAAATTCAGCTATAGTATTCTACAAAGGGATTTATCATCCACATAAAATTTTATTTGCCATTTTAACTTGAAAAATCAACAAAATATTATTGCACACGTTTATTTCTCCCAAACATTAAAGAACAATTAAAAATATGTGCTAGCCTGAATAGTTTTGAAGTGTGCTTCTGTGAACATTTTAAAATGCTATCTATACATCAGCAGAGACACACTTCCCTGCACTGGAAGTGTTCCCATACAGCAGGTCATTTTCACATTGCAGAGAATGTATTTTGACTTGCTATTGAGTTCACCTTGTTGTGCTGAAAGCCTCATGTGTTTGAGTACAAAAATATCTGAATTTCAGCAAACTAAAGTATTGACCTGGAAAGTTTTTTAGTAAGTTAGGGGTTAAAAAAAAAAAAAAAAACCTGTATAAATCGTAACATACCCTTGAAATATTACAATTGTAAAGTTAATTTAAAAGAGCAGGAAGATAGGACTGTATAAGGTTTAGAAAAATGACACAATATTAACTTCCTGATTTGGCTACCAGATAGGCAAGTTGCACAAATGGAACTTTTATTTATACCAAATTCCTCCTCATCTTTCAATAGAGAGGAGGGCGGCATGGAGGAAAGAGAGAGATCCAAAAGAAGATAGAGGATAGAAATATAAAAATTTGGACCTATATCATACCTCAGTGTATTGTCTATTTCCTGTCTTATAAAAGAAAGGCCAAACAGAGTAAATATTCAGTCAATTTTCTCTCGGGAGAGAATCTACTTTACTACTCACGTATGAAGGTCTAGTTCTGGAAATGAGTATGGATGCCATTGCTACACTCAAATGCAATATTTTTCTATCCTAATGAGCCATCAGGCCAACATCTGAGTACCTAGTAAGGTGAATATTATTATTATTACTTCATGACTTGATGTAGCTGGGCAATTTGATTATGGTCGGACATTCTGTGTGTTCATTTATTTGAATTACCTAGACTAGCGATGCTCAATCGGGGGTGATTTTTTCCCCCCAGGGGAAATTTCTAGAGACATTTTTGGTTCCTAAGACTATAAGGGGTTGCTTCTGGGATCTGGAAGGTTGAAGTCAGGGTTACTGATAATCATCCTACAATACATATGTCAGTGGCTCACAACAAAGAATTATCTGGCCCCAAATGTGTATAACACAGAGGTTGAGAAACACTGACATAACTCTTTCCTTTCTTATACATAATATGTGAAAAGAATCTCTACTTCACATAAGGATTAAAAATCAGAGTCAAGCATCAGTTTATCAGTCATAAAGCAGTTGATAACTGATTATGCATCGGAATTATAGTCCATTTCTTCCATGCTCTAATCCCTACCATTGGGAGCAAATTACCTATTACTAAATTCTCTTTTGTTTTGCTCTGTTTATTTTGGACCATCAATTTCTACATATGCTCTATGCTTGAACCTCCTGGGACCAACTCCTCTCACAGGTATTCTGGCCTCATGTATTACTTGTTGGACCCATCAACCTTTCAAGGTCAGATACAAGCCAGTGGAATGAAGGCCCTGGTGGGAAAAGTGAACATGCATTTCTCCACAATCCCTCCCCAAAGTTCTTGCAGCTTATTTCACTCTGTCAAACAGCCACGGCCATGGGAAGATGGAGAAGACATCAAACAGGCCAAATAGCAATGCCTTCTCCTCCGATTTTGGTTGTTCCTTCCTGGTCATCTTCTCACTGCTTCATCACATGGCTTGAAAGTTCCACCAGGGGTTTGAATATGGCTGGCTATGTAATGCTTCAGTTCATTTATGAATGATGAACTTTTAATCAGTATTAATATTTACTATGAACAATATTTCCTTGTAAATTGGGCAGATTATGAAGCTAGAAGTCTCGTCTAAAACTAAATGGAACTATCCTAATTCAGAAGTCTTGACTGTGCTACTGAGAACCTGGAAAGTATTGGTTCAGGAATTATCTTGCTTTTGGCACTTTTGTTCTGCAGATTCCTTTTATTTGCTTTTTCTGTATTGTAAGACCAATTTCCGGGGTAGCTGGGTGTCTCAGGTAAGCCTTCAACTTGGTTTCAGTTCGGGTTATGCTCTCATGGGTCATGAGATCAAGCCCCACATTGGGCTCCACCATCAGCAGGGACTCTGCTTGAAGTTTCTCTCCTTCCATCCTCCCCCAACACATGTGTATACACACACACACACACACTCTCTCTCTCTCAAATAAACAAATTCTAAAAAAAGGAATATGATGTGACACAAAATAATGGTAAATTCAACACACACACACACACACACACTTTAAGCATCATGGCTCAGAAATTTTAATGGGTTCTCCTTCCTTAATAAGTAAAGGCCAAGATTTGACAATAAAGGCCTACTACATTCACACTTCTTTAGGAAACTGAACTATTTTTTTTTCATAGCTACCTAAAATATCCCAGCTTTATGAATGCATCCATGAGTTTCATCTTCCTTAAAATATCTTAATGAAGTTATTCAAAATTCTTCTGGAGCTGTCTTTACTAAATGTGAACTCAAATATCAGTACATTTCAATCTTTAAAATGTTAAGATTATTTATACATTTCACCTTCCCCTACTAGACTATCAGCTCCTTGAAAACAGGGACAATGTTTCATTTACCCTTTTTTTTTTTTTTTTTTTGCATTTTATTTATTCATTTGAGAAAGAGAGAGCATGAGGAGGGGTGAGGGGCAGAAAGAAAACAGACTCTCTGCTGAGCAGGGAGCCTGATGCCAGGCTCAATCATAGGATCCTGAGATCATGACCTGAGCTGAAGGCAGTTGCTTAACTGACTGAGCCACCCAGGCACCCCTGGTTTATTTAGCTTTTAATTTCTAAGCTTCTCCCTCACTCAGTACTTAGGGGGAAAAAAAACATAGTATAAGAGTTATCTTCAGTAAAGTAATTGAATAACATATTAATCACACTATGTACATCAAAATTGTGTTTTAAGGATTGCTATCTAAATAATGCTATACACATTCTCAGAATTTTGTAGTAAGAACATCTTGAATTTTATCTGGACACATGGCCAAAATAAAAATGAAGCATATCTTTCTTACTCGCAGTTGTAGCTGTGTGATCTTCCAGCTAAATTCTAGCAAATAAGATATAAATTATATAACATATCAGGAGATAACAAAGATGAATGCCTCATACTAAAAAGTCCATAGAAAAATAGCAGTTTTATTTTTTTAAGCTGTTTTTGGAGAGCTTTTCATATTCTTCATTAGATGCTGAAAACATTTTTTTCCTAGTGTATAGCTTACATTTTCACTTGATTGATGGTTTCTTTTGGTGAACAGATGTTCTTATTTTAATTAAGTCCAATGCATTGAACTTAGACACTAGCCATATTAGTGTATTTTGTGTTCTGTTTAAGAAGTTTATCCAAAGATATAAAGATATTCTCCTAAATTTTCTTCTAGAAACTTTTTATAAAGTTTTTATTTCTTTTCCGTGTAACAGTATTCATTGTTTTTGCACCACACCCAGTGCTCCATGCAATCTGTGCCCTCCCCAATACCCACCACCTGGTTCCCCCAACCACCCAACGCCTGCCCCTTCAAACCCCTCAGATTGTTTTTCAGAGTCCATAGTCTCTCATGGTTCACCTCCCCTTTTTACCATTTGTATTTAGGTACATACTCTCTAGATCAATCATTGCTGTTCACACGGCTACTTGATTCTGTAGCACTATTTATTAAGTTTTAGATCATCCTTTCATTCCCGGTCATACCAATTTTTTCTAGGAATACAACCTAAAAAAAAATCATCTTCAAATGAATCCTTATTCCAGTGTCTGTTTTCTTTAATAATAAATTTTTAAATAAATAATATATTTTTTAAAGATAACACTTGCTCCTGAGCAACAGTTCTGCTGGGTGATGTAGACAGATCTTTTTTTGTTTTCTTGACCTTTTGAGGAGAGTATAGCTTTGCCTTTCTGTCTTGAATTGAAGGTCTTGATATGCCTGTTGTCAGTTTAATCATGGCTTTTTAAGGATGAACATTCATTCCTTTCTGCTTGCTTTTAAAATGTTTTCTTTGACTTTGGGATTCAAAGAGCACAAGGCTGTGTCAGCGTACATGCCTATCTCCGGATGCATTGGGGGTTGAGCTCAAGTTCAAGTTGCTCTGCTTTCATTTCTCTCTTGGATTTTGGCATTTGAATTGTATTTCTTTCCTTCCTTCCATCCATCCTTCCTTCTTCCCTCCCTCCCTTTCTTTCTCTCTCTTTCTCTTTATCTTTCTCTCTCCCTCCCTCCCTCTTTCTTCTTTCCTCCTTCCTTCCTTCTTTCCTTCCTTCCTTTTCTTCTTTCTTCCCTCCTCCTCTCTCTCCCTCCCTCCTTCCTTCTCTCTCTTCCTTCCTTCCTCCTATCATTCCCCCCTTCCTATCTTTCCTTCCTTCCTATCTAACTCCAGGAAAATTTAGTTGATTTGTTAACCTTCTTAAACTTGAACATCTTTTAATATCTGAAATAAAATCTACCAACACTTTTATAAGAATATTTTTTTTGAAATTTTTTTTAATTTTTTATTTTTTATAAACATATATTTTTATCCCCAGGGGTACAGGTCTGTGAATCACCAGGTTTACACACTTCAGAGCACTCACCAAAGCACATACCCTCCCCAATGTCCATAATACCACCCCCGTCTCCAAAACCCCCTCCCCCCAGCAACCCTCAGTTTGTTTTGTGAGATTAAGAGTCACTTATGCTCCTGGATTGGAAGAATAAATATTGTGAAAATGTCTATGCTGCCTAAAGCAATCTACACATTTAATGCAATTCCTATCAAAGTACCATCCATCTTTTTCAAAGAAATGGAACAAATAATTATAAGAATATTTTTACAGATACCTTTAGGTCTTCATTATAAAGATATTTCCCCTCCTTGGTACATCTAATTACATCATTTAACAGGTTGTTTCCAATTATGAAGCTTACAGGGATTTTTTTTTTCCTTTGGAATCACTTACTCAGTCTTTTCTTCAAATTATATTTAACTGTATCTATTAACACATAGTTTTAAATGTATCTACTGTAAATATCTATAGTCAAATCACTTGACATCTTGATAACAGTTTGTACATTTTTTATGAATTTTACTAGTAATGTTTTAATAGGTAGTGCAGTGAATTTCTATTTTTTACATATATGCCAAATTTTGGGATTGAGAGGGCTAAAGGTATTAAATGTATGATATATGCTTTAAAAATATTATTTTTGCAGTATTTCTAAGTACTAGAGGGAGGATTTCAATTTTTATTTGTCATAAACCTAGAACCAGAAGTTCTGAATTATCTTAACTTTAAGGCTTGAGACTCAGGGTCATATTTTCATCACAAAATCCTGTTCTAGAAATAGAAATTTTTGCATGAGATATTCAAAAAGTCTTCTCCAGAACTGTTCACTTACACTGTTCCAGGGCAGAAGGCACATATTTAGTTGTCACTTTGCAGAGAAATTGTCACTTTGCAGAACTTCCCAAATTAAACATTAGCTAACAGAAAGAAGCAAAACCATTATTCAGGGTTTCTGTCTTTCAACCCTGGGCCTTTTCCATGTACTGCCTGGTTGCTCCTTTCTTTTTGAGGTCATGGGTTTCTGTTTTTGAAAGCAGGTCATATAGAAGGTGGAAGGAGGAACACAATGGAGAGAAGAAGTGAAAAAAAAAATCTTTGTACATAAAGAAGTGTTGATTACTTGTTTGGACATTTACAGAATCCAGCTGTGTACCTAAGCTCCTCCTAGATTGAGCCTTGGGTCTCTTGTCTGTAAAATGATTGTAATAAGCTCTCCATTTTTATTGTTATTGTTGTTGTTGTAAGATTTTATTTATTTATTTGACAGTAAGAATGATCACAAGTAGGTAGAGAGACAGGCAGAAAGAGAGAGGTAAGCAGGCTCCGCGTTGAGCAGAGAGCCCGATGCAGGGCTTGATCCCAGGACCCTGAGATCATTACCTGAGCCGAAGGCAGAGGCTTAACCCACTGAGCCACCCAGGTACTCCTCCATGTTGTTTTGATAAATAGAACTTGTCTATGTAAATTACTTTTGAAAATGTTATGCACAGAAGACATTCGATAAATGAGCTATTTTTGATACATCATTATATAATTATTTACATTAGTGATTAAAATGGTTTATAGTAGTTCTTAAAATTATTTCTTGAAAACAATGTCTTTTGAATACTTTTATTCTAGTCCTTTACTATGTCTGTTGTGAATCAGCCACATCATTTCAGTAACACATTAGCTCAGTTTTGATTCACCAGGGAATACTTTTTCTTAACCATGAAAACAACAAACTTACCTTTCTGCCTTGAGTTTTAATCTCCAAAGCATTTTGAATCAAAACTTCTTAAATACTTCATGGCTTTTTGCACTCTGTATCTTGTTTTCAAAGCTATTGAATGTGGTCTCCTTTAGCCATAGCTACCTGATTTTCAAAATTCAGTCCAGTCAAGACAATGTTCACTTCGAATGGAGAAAAAACTGAAACTTCCTCCACTTTGCACCCACACCCTACTTGAAGCTTGATCTCCTTCTTACAACCCTGAGTAGAGTTTATACACATGACTCATACTTCACACAGAATTCAAAGAAGGGAGAACCAGCCCTTGATAAAGAAAACAGTGATTTTCTTTTCCAAACGTCTTACAGTAAAACTCACTGACTTGTTTCACTCTTGTCCTACAATACCACCATTGGCTTAAAGGCCTTTCTAGATTTTTTTTTTAATATAACAACCATATCTTTCATGCTCCAAATACCATGGCACTTCATCTTTGAGAATAAACAGTTCCTTCTTTGATTCTGCGATCTTTTATCTTGCGTGCCTTTTATCAAACTGTCTCTGCCATCAGCCGTCGGAGTCATCTGATCTCAATCTTTCCAGTTCAGCTTGTACGCTTTCTCACTGTGTTTGCACTTTTGATCTTGGAGTACATCCTATTAGGCAACACTTCTCAGACAATCACATGTTTCTCACTTGGATGTCCATAATGCAGCTATTGTTGGATTTTAACAATTAACCTTGCTTCCATTTCTTTATGTGGATGCAAAATTTAGAATTTAGAAAAAAGTATAATAGGTTTACTCAGTATCATTTTATGAAGTCCCTTACCTTTTCAGACATAGAGTAATTCCTAGAATAAATTTAAAAAATGTTACTCATTTATTTGCTGCTTTATACTTTACAAAATGTTTTCAAATAGGGTAATTTGTTTTATCTTAGTTACAATCCTGAGGCACACTGAACTAGTTATTAGAAATGTTTTTAATGTCTTTTAAAGAAAAAGCAACTATAAATCTGGGGTTTATGCTCTCCTTAGTAGAAGAGGCAACTGACGTTAAGTCCACAATTTCTGACTCCTTAACCTCCACGCTTTATCTTACATTCGTCACTGCACATCTCTGCTAGGAATTACATGTTTTAAAATTTTGAACATTGAGATTACCAATACAGATTCTCTCTTTTCTAGTCCCTGATCTTTTTCCATTTTCAACTGTAATTATATATATCGCAATAGTCTTCCATTCTGCTCTCTTGGATTAAGGTTGCCTTCATCCATTGAACCTAATGTCCAAGTCATTAGCTTTCAAATATATTTGATTATGAACTACAGGACAAAACAAGACTTACATCAGGGAGGACACACACAAATACACAAACACACATGCAATTAAGTTTCTTTAATATACCTATGCATGTTATATGCAATGAAATTTGTATTCTAGTCCATTGTTTTAATGCTGGTTGCCCACTAATTTAATATAATATTATTCATAATAAATTAAAATCTCAATTTAAAAAATCTAAATTAAAGTATATAAGGAAGATACTAACTTTAAAGCAAAGCATGTTTATTTCTATATAGCATATTATTGAATAATTGACACTTGCTTTTTTGTACATTTCCATGTTACCAGAGTTTTAAAATCAGTCATAATTTGAAAATAATAAAGTTCCAATCAAAATATTAAAAGAAATGATTGAGATTTAAAGATCAGAATAAGCTGTTTATTATAAAGTATATAGTTGTTGTTATTAACCTACTAAGAACACTACTTAAGAAAACATTAACCTACTAGAGATAAAGAAACTTGTTAAGAATAGAAGACAAGTTCTTTGTAAACCCTAGCTTTCCTTTCTTCACTATTCATGCCTCTCATCTCAGAGCCATGATTCTGGCCAGAGAGATTAGAAGTCCAAACGCATTTAATAGCAATTACTAAGATGCAAAGAGAATGTATTTTTTTAAAGATTTATTTATTTATTTGAGAGAAGAAGAGAGAGAGTATGAGCAAAAGGGGCAGAGAGAGAGGGAAAGAGAATCTTAGACTTCAGGCTGAGTACAGAGACATGGGGCTTGGTCCCAGCACCCCAAGATCATGACCCGAACTGAAGTGAGGAGATGGATGCTCAACCAACTGCACAACGCAGATGTCCCTACAAAAGGAATTTCAATGAATATGTCATCAAACATCCCAATGACAAAAACAAGGCAAAGGGGAAAAAAATTGAAATCCAAGGAAATCCCAGTTTAATGAGTTCCCATTCATCTCACATGAAAAGTCACTTTTTTTCTGGTGAAAGTCACAGGTAAAGTTACAATTTTAGGGATTTCATTTTAAGTGCATACACATGTGCTCATAACTCATTAAGATCATGTAAAACAAGTTCTGTTTTCCTTTAGTGTTTAGCCAATCTTTAAGACACTCCATCAGTGTGTCTTTTGCTAATTGCTTCCTTATCCCTAAATCCATAAAGTATAAAAATAAGTAAAACAATCTGGATTATCCAGCTGTTTTTAATCCAATGTGTTTTGGGGAGAGTTTGCTCCAAGCCACTAATACAAAGCTGTAGGAAGAACAATATTTTTTTTTCTTTTTTTGAAACTGGAGATGTTACATGAACTGGTGGACAAAAGTCTCATAAACATTCAGTCTTATAGACATGGCTTACTAGAAGAAGTCCAGAAATCTTTTTTCCCCACCAAATCCGTGACAACACCCACCCAAATTCAAGAAGAAAACAATTTAAACGCTTGTTGGTAAATGTTTCACTTTTTCCACTTCTATCTTTATCAATGTGCAGCCATTTTATGTGCAAAATGACCAATCTATAACTATATTATGTTTTACCAAATCTGATCTCATCAGAGAAAGTCTTCTTGTCAAAACATTGATAAAATTTGATGAGAAAATATATTCCATATACCTGTAAAAGCTGTGCTGGTTACTCTCGGACAAAATTTGAGAGTCTTTGGGGTGCCTGAGTGGCTCAGTGGGTTAAAGCCTCTGCCTTTGGCTCAGGTCATGATCTCAGGGTCCTGGGATGGAGGCCAACATCAGGGCTCTCTGCTCAGCAGGGAGCCTGCTTCCTCCTCTCTCTCTCTGCCTGCCTCTCTGCCTACTTGTGATCTCTGTCAAATGAATAAACAAACAAACAAAAAATTTGAGAGTCCACAAGAAGAAAACATACATTTAAAGAAAAATAGCCAGCTGCAGAATAATCTGTTAAGTGGAAGTATTTTCTGCCTTGTGTCATTTTAAGCCACAGGGTCTGATGCACAACTAAGGTGAAAGTAGGAGGACC
This sequence comes from Mustela nigripes, assembly GCF_022355385.1. Lineage (NCBI taxonomy): Eukaryota > Metazoa > Chordata > Mammalia > Carnivora > Mustelidae > Mustela > Mustela nigripes. The sequence goes on along the minus strand of NC_081557.1, from coordinate 224,568,076 downwards.
AGAGCCCAGAACAATCTATTTTCCAGAGTAGGATATTGCATTTCACTATATAAAAGATGTCCATTGCCTCAGAGATCACATTTTTCTCAAATTCCACCTTTGAGAAACTCAACCTCTTGATTCAGCTTCTAAATATTTTATTACTTAATGGTGGGAACCATTCTTTTTTTTTTTTTTTTAACTGAACATAAATTGGTTTAAAGCTATCTACTTCCAGTTATTCTCTTCAGTCAAACTCTTTTGACAGCAATCCAAGTTATTTAAAGAGAGGCTTGTGTAACTCTAGGCTTTGCCTGAACCATCTCTAGAACATGTCTCACCCCCAGGTCATAAACTTCTCAGCTCCTTGAAAATTGCCACCATTTCTTGACCAATGTGAGATGCTGTCAAGAAATGTGTTAATAGAGTGAGAATTGCTTCACACCTACTCTCCATATGTCTACAAGAAATATTTTTAATTCTGTTCACCCCAAACAGAGCAAATGTTGACGTGAAAAGTAGTAAGCTACCTGCAGATTTGTCTGTTGAGGAACATCAAATAATATATTTCCCTTCAGATTCTGTCTCCAAAATAAAAAGAAATAAAATCCAGGGTCATGCCATCAAGTCACAAGCAAAATAATTAAAGCCTGAACATAAGTTGATTTGATTTTTTTGTATCATTTTCTTGTTCAAAAATCCTGTGACCCTGACAGTGATTATGTTTGGGTCTCTTAGATGACAATGAATAGTTGACTTAAATCCTTATGTATGACTCTTTGTTCATTTTTTTAAAAGCCTTGCATTAACTTTATTCTCTTAGGGTCAAGCAGCATTCCATTCCTTTCTGTTCACAGAGAGGTAGTAAAATAATTACTTCAATATCACTGTTTTAGTCCTGAACAAAGAAACACATGTACAACATGGCTCTTATATAAAAATCTATCCAGTTCAGAGTTGATCCTGTCTTTAAAGCAACTAAATAATGAACCCAACTGATTTACTCTAAATTATGCCCAGTGTTATTTTATCCACTTTCTCATTTCCTAGTCCCCAAAAGGCAGCCAGAAAACTTTAAGTTCAGAGTAGTGAGGAAAGCTAAGAATGGACTAGAACACTTTGTATTTAGGGATTGGGGAGGTGCTTCAGGAGTCTTATTTTAAACACAGGCCGAACAAGTATTTGCTTAAAACGGCAAGTCTGGAGAGAAAACATGCCATCCTCCTTATAATCCAGATATGAGCACATTATAGGATTTAAAAGTGCTGGTATAAAAATGAAATGTTATTATAAAAATTAAAATTCAGATTGTTCATAAATTTCATGATTTCTTAAAAGTCACACCTTCACTTATGATGCTCTATTAATTTTTTTATTATATCACAAATACCAGCACAAATTCTATATGCAGGTTACTAAACCAACCTCATTTCTCAAGATAAAAATGATTTACGTTGAATATCCAGAAACTATTCATTTTTCTAGAGAAAAGCCTCCAATTCACATCCTTTGGGAAAGAATAAACGCTTCATGCTTTTACAAGGTTTAATCTAAAAAAAAAAAAAAAGAGAGAGAGAGAGAGAGAAAATCAACCAACTGGTATATTCAATATAAAAAAAGCATCCAAGTGAATTAGTCAGAAATACTATATCTTTACGTTTGTGAGTGTGTCTACATGTGTGTAGGTCACTCAACAAAAAAGTGTGTAACTAGTTTTATTTAAAGATGGAATGTGATATAACTACTGTCCTATAGACAGCATATCTATATAGTATCCTTGCCAAGGAAATTTTGGCTTTTACATTCATTATCTCTCATTTTAAGGGTTTATTCTATCCCTATTTTACAAATGAATAAAAAGAATCCCAGAGAGATGAAAGAACTTCCTCTAAAATACAGTTAATTAATTATGAAGGACACACTAAAATCTTGCTTCTGTTTCATGTCCCGATGGCCCAAAAGGTTTGTGGAAATCAACCCAAATGTTAAAGCAGCTATAGTAAGATGCATAACACATTTATTTACCATCAAAGAAGAAAACTCAGAGAAGCAGTCTCTGATGATTTAGAAAGCATGTGTTTGGTAATTACTGGAATAAAGCCCACTCATAATCCAGGGTTTCTCTTACTTTCACTTATTTAATAGAATGTTAGAATCCTCCTTTAACCTTCAAAACTTCAGAAATAAGTAAGAAAATTAGGAGCTATGTGTATTTAAGTGTAAGAAGAGTAATTTGAGTGAAAATGTAGTGCTGCATGAAATCGTCATTTCGGAATTAAAGAACAAAGATAATAACCCTACCTTCCCTTTATAGATCCATACTTGAGAAGCTATAGAATTAGTCAACGTAAAGTCTAGAAATCATAGGGGGAAAAAAGACAATTTTATTGACCCATCATAGCAGAGGTAACCAGGAAAAAATTCTCAATAGCCTCAGAACAGATACCAAAATCTTCCAACAAAATGTCTTGTCATTTAACTACTATTGATTTTCCTCTATCATTCTTGAAAAATCACCCCACCCTTTTATGCTTCTGTCCGTTTTACATGGTGGGCCCTCTTTCCTACTCTCCCACCACATCCCATGCTTCACCCACTCCTTCAGCCCTGTCCCCTTCATCCACCTGACATTGTCTCAATGGGACAGCTGTAACCATTCTGCTCTACCCAAACTTCTTCTCCAGTGTGTTTATGCATCTCTACTTTCACCATTTTACCGTATAAAATTCCTGCTACTGCACCTATACGGAATGCTTCCAACTGCTTCCCAAGATCTCCAGGTCTGTACCCATCTTAAAACTTCACCCAAACACCACCACCAGGTTCATTCTAGTGATAGCACCCATGAAACACAAAAGATTTTAATTAGCTTTAAGAGTACAGGACAAGCAATTTACCATTTTTCTCTCTTTTGGGAAGTTAAGCAGCTGCCTATATACAACTTCTCACCCTGCCCCAACAGGCCCAATACACTGACAAAGAAGTCCATGCTTTTCAGGGATGAAAAGTAAGAGAGGTATTTTAGAACTGCCCAATCTCAGTTTTGGTTCCTCATCAAGCTAGCCACCTGCTGCTTAACTATCACAATATGAGCATGTTTATTGTCTGAGCCATCACTAGTTTTATATATTAGAGAATGAACCCCTATACTTTTAGGTGACCATATATTGTGTGAATATTTTCTTATAACATCACACAGGCAAAGGAAAAACCAAAGAACTGGAGTATGTGAAAACTGTAAGAAACAATTTCAGTTTGCTCAAGAAATGAGCATAAAAACATGCTCCCAAATTTATATTTTCCTTTCAAAAGAAGGATGTGGTATAAAACTGAAATAAGAAATATCTCCTTAGCAATAACTTATACTGGATATAATTCTGAAATGGAGAAAGTGCATATTCTGTTTTATATGTATTATGATTCCATTCCTTCAATAGAAGACTGAGGTGGGAATTCTTATCTGTTACAGATAAGGAAATGATAACAGAACTCAGCATTTCCCTGATCAGCTTCCTGGTCAGGGGACAACTCCACCACGGGCCCCTGTACCTGCGCATAGTGTCTTCTTTACTTAGGTCAATAAGCAGCTGTTCTGTTTAAAAGAAAAATACACGGATTTCACAGGTTGAAAGTCTGACCACAGTTGAAGAAGGTACAACTTAAATTTAAGTGAGAGGAAAGCAGAGAAGTCTCACCTGGTCATTAGCCATCTTCCCATCATTGAGTCACTGACCTAGAAGGAGATAGTTCTGCCAGTCAGGCAGTGTACATGGTGTCATGAGGGAACTCCTGCATGGAACTCTGAATTCTATGAATATGACGGTTGACATTTAATTGAGAGAATGAACATAACTGATACAATCCTAATGCATTGTCAGCAAACAAGATGCAACTCTGTATTCAATAAACTCTAGGGCACCACCTTGCTACCACACTCTAGAAAGCCATATCTATAAAGTGACAATTCACTCTGCACAATCTGGGAGAAATAGAGCTCCTTTGAAGTAGAATCTAAGATACACTATGACTACCAACTTCAGAACCAGTCATTTATCCAAAACCACATTTTTTATCTATTATATACCAGGCATGGAAATAAGGATCACTGTTTCTTCTATGAATACACTTTCACTCTCGAAGGGAAACTGACAATGACAGGAGAGATAAAAGGAGTAACGGAATTTTGCATGAGGGACTATGGAATAAATATACAAAAGATATGTTTAATTAGGCTGAGAGAGGTAGGATAGGTCACAAAAGTCTTATTAGAGATGGTAACACTGAAATTGAGTTTTGAAGGATGACTAAGACTTAATTAGGTGGAAGAGCAATGGAGGCTTGCAGGGTGGAAGTGGAGAAAGCAAGATGGTTCATATAGAGGAATGACCAAGAAAGAAGTCATTGTGGTGTGGCTGGCATTGGCCTGGAATCTCTGAGGAGTTTCTCCAATAGTAAAGAATATGGACTGTCCTGCAACCAATGGGTGAGTCTTGAAGTAAAAAGTCAGCATGAATTGATGTGCATTTTGCATAAAGAGAAGCAAGTTTGGATTAAAAAAAAATTATTAGTTATTCAATTTTAAATTATTTTCCCAAGTATTCAAGGAGATTACTTGAATTGTTATTCTCTCCACAGGGATTTAAATTGATCATATCCTCGTGAAAGAGAAGTTGATGTCATTTAAAAACGTTGGGGAAGGGCATTCAGGATAGAGGTAGTCTAAAGCCATACTGCTATAGGGAGTCCGGGACTGTCCACTATTGTTTGCCTTTTTTGCTGGAGTAGTTTAATTCCAGTTCCTAGATAAGGCTCAATGAGTCAAGGACCTACTAACATTCAGTGACAAAACTGCTACTCTCTTCAAGGAAAAAATGAGGCCACCACACTTATTTCACCAAATAAACTTCACCTAAATATCTCTCATCCTTAATTTCTTCCTGTACATTTTAGGAACATTGTATTTGATTGTCTTTTAAATATTATTTCTTTAGTGGAGGAAGAAGAAAAAAAGATAAAGGGGTTTTTTTAAAAGGACCAAAATGAATCTTTATAATGAAATAAAAATTTATTGGACATAGGATGACCACCTTGACTGGGACTGGGGTTCCCCTGGAGTACAGGGCTCTCGGTGCTAAAATTGGAACAGTCCTAGGCAAACAAGAATAATTTGGTCACTCTGTTATTCATTCTTGCCTTTTTGTGTTGAGTGCATTGTAGAAACTCGATGAATTTTGGATGAGTTCATCTTCATCTTTATTTCAGTCATCACTAACAAACCACTGTATTTTTTCATTTAGTACAGCTCTATGGATATAAAAAGAATTTTTAAATACTGGTATACACAGCCTGAAAAGCATGAAAAGCCTATGCAGTTCACAGGGCAAAATCACCATCAGTGGAAATATCTGTGACCAAAGAGTCACCCTATCCAACATATCCAACAGAGCCAAGAGAGCAAAATAGTAACACCAAGGGCCTTAAAACACAGTCCCATCCTTTCTTCTTAGTGCATGCTGCACTATTTGTAAGTCTCATGGCTTTACAATCAACATGCTGGAAATTCAACATGCATAATAAACAGGAGGTCTAAAAAAGTTGTCAATGAATACTTCAATAAAGGATATCATCTCCCCTCTCTTTGGGGAGGTGAAGAGAAGGATGTTCTGGAGTGAAAGTCATTCCAAGAGGCATGAATCAGAGAGGAACCCACGGCAGAAGAATTCGAAGGTTCTGGTGTATGTTAATGACAAAACCAGGTTCAGCAAAAAGGCAAGTGACTTTTGGAACAAAAATGACAAGAAACACCTGTAAAGTCTAAAGTAGGTATGATAAAACCACCACAAGCCTGTTATTACGTATGTATTTATTTATTTAATTTATTAGAGAAAGAGAGACTGCAAGCAGAGGGGGAGAGACAGAGAGACGGGAGGAGAGAGAGAATCTTAAGCAGTTTCCACGCCCAGCATGGAGCAGGCATGAAGTTCAGTCCCACGACCCAGAGATCATGACCTGAGCAGAAATAAACAATCAGGCAGCTAACCAACTGAGAAACCCAGGTGCCCCCACCGCCAATCTATTATGATAATCTCATTGTTTTTAAGTACTTTTAACTTCTCTCGTTGGTGGGAAATAAAGTTCTTTTAGAGAACAGTCCTTAGAAATGTATCACAATCATCAAAGTACATTTAGTTTCTTCCTATTATCAGGGATTATGTAATGTTGGCCTAGAAGAAATTAAAAATAAATAAAATCTAAGTTCCTGAATGAAGGGAGCTCACAGGCTCTCTGGAGCATCAAATAACATATAAGTACGACAAAATAGGAAAAGAATTAAAATTCAGGTTTGACCTATAAAGGAAGCAAGGGCTGCTAGGAGGACATATAAGCCTCAACGCGATGGTGAGGTTTAGCCTAGACCATGGATGAGTTTCCTGTTATATGTTTAAAAAAAAAAAAAAGTCAGGACTCCTGGGTGGCTCAATCAGTTAAGCATCTGCCGTCAGCTGAGGTCATGATCACAGGGTCCTGGGATCGAGTCACGCATCCGGCTCCCTCCTCAGCGGGGAGCCTGCTTCTCCCTCTGCCTGCACTCACTCCTTTAGACAGAGAGCTTGTGCTCTCTGTCTCTCAGAGAGACTTTTTAAAAAGTCTCTAAGGACTTTAATCTCCAACATTTTTGAATGTATACAAAATCAAATGATACCAAGTATAACAACCAATTAACATGCTGCTTTGAAAGAAGGATCTTTTACAAAGATGACAGTTAAGTCTTCTAGGTGAATAAATGCAACCCCTGATAAATGTGTGATTCCTGTACCTCTACTAACACCGTCCATAGAGTGAGAATGACAGTAAATGATCCTGGTGGTAAGAAAAAGAGAGATCATCACAAAGAGTTGAGGGGATTAGCTGGCCTCCACAGAGAGAAAAGAGAAACATCAGCCAGAGTGATCACTAAAAATACACATCAGAGTGCATCGTTCCCTCTTTATAACCTCTGGTTCCTGATTTGTGAAGTTAGTATAACTCCAAACTCCTTCTCACAGCCTCTGAAGAACCCTACAATCTGGCCTTGCCTACTTCTTTGGTCTTCTAATACACTACTCTTCTTTGCCCCAGAGTCTCCACACCCAGCCACCTGTCTACTACTCAGACTACAAGTCTGATCCAGCTCGGGGCCTTTGCACTTGAGATCCACTCTTCAAGGAAAGCTCTGACCCCTTAACTCCTCTCATCCAGCTCTTTAACCTAACTCCCTATAACATCCTTCAGCAGCCAGTCTCTAACTAATGATCGTGACGTATTACCTTGTGACCCTCAGAAAAGATATTAATTGGAGATACAATGTTTACAGAGGTAATCAAGTCAAAACATGGTCATTTCGGTGGGCCTTAATCCCATATGAAGGATGTACACAAAGGAGAAATGCGAACACAGAGGCATGTACACATGGGAGAGCAACATGTGAAGACCAAGGTAGACATCAAGGTAATGCTTATACAAGTCAAGAAACAGTAAAGACTTCCAACAAGCCACCAGAAGCTGGGGAAGGGTCATGGAACAGACCCCTCTACCCACCACAACCCTCAAAAGGAGCCAAACATGCCAACAGCTGGATCTTTGATTTCTAGGCCCTGTGAGATGATACATTTCTATGGTTTAAGCCACTCAGTGTGTAGTACTTTGTTAGAGCTGTCCCAGCTAACTAACACAGTGGTCCGACTATTTTTTATAACCTTCACCAAGAACTGAAACTATCTTAGGTATTCATTCATTCTTCCACTGGAAAGCCCCAAGAAAATATGAACATTTTGTCTCTCATTTCTGGCTCTACCTTAGCACCCACAGCAGTGACTAGCATGTAGAAGCCACTCTCTAAATATGAGGGGATGATTGAGAGAAATAGGGAAGCAATCAATGATGATAAAGTAGGGTAGAATGTACATAGACTCACAGACTGGAGAGGATTTTCTGAAGATATATAAAGCAAGATTATTATTCCTCTTAATTTAGTTTCCAAATTATTGGGAGATTTAGCAGTGATAATATTGAACTGGAATACAATTATTTATATTTTTAGAATTAGAACATGCAGACATGTTCTCTAAGCAGAAAAGAGGCAGAACTGAAAAAAAACTTAAGCACTTATCTAGGGTCTCAGAACTGCAATTAAGAGAGCACAGATTTGAGCAGTAAAACCCAAAACTCTTTTGTTTGGGAACAAAAGTTAGGGGTTTTTAAAGGCAAGAGGGAGGTGCACCTGGGTGGCTCAGTCAGTTAAGCCGTTGCCTTCAACTGGGGTCATAATCCCAGGGTCCTGGAATGGAGTCCCACATGGGGATCCCTTCTCATTGAAGAGCCTTCTTCTCCCTCTTCCTCTGCCCGCCACTCTGCCTGCTTGTGCTCTCTCTGTGTCTCTCTCTCAAATAAATAAGTGAAACCTTTAAAATAAATAAACAAATAAAGGCAGAGAAAATGCCAATATACATTGTTTACAAGGAATTTTGTTTGGCATTGATGGCAGAAAACTAATCATGCCTACACATAATTGTCACGCTAACATATTTTTTGCTTAGGCTGACTCTAAGAAAAGCCCAATGCTGTAGCAAGTAACAGATGTTCTTGCAGTCCTTGCAACTGTCATGTGGCCGAGATCCAATGTTCATGGTTCCACCTGGTAAGAATGTGCATCAAGAATATCTCCTAAGTGCCTCCTGGTCTTTAACATTTTATTTCATTCCATTTTATTTCACCTCCCACAAAATTTTATTAATCATTATATTTATTTGGGTTCCTGAGTCATGGTGGTTCATAAATGTTCATTTCTAGAAGTTGTTCTTTTTTTGTTTTCTTCTGGCTCTGCTCCTCAGGTCTTCTAGTTCTCTTTGTGTAAGTGTTCTCCATTAAAACCTTTTAGAAATGGGACATTCACCTGAAGCTTTCATTGATTCTCATGCATGACACTCCACACAGTATATATATATATTTTTAAAGATTTTATTTATTTGAGAGAGAATGAGTGAGAGAGAGCATGAGAGAGAAGAAGGTCAGAGAGAGAAGCAGACTCCCCAAGGAGCTGGGAGCCCGATGTGGGACTCGATCCTGGAAGTCCGGGATCATAACCTGACCCCAAGGCAGTCACTCAACCAACTGAGCCACCCAGGTGCCCCACACAGTATATTTTTAAATTTGATCCAAGTTAGAATATAAAGAGAAAGTCATCTCTATCGTTGAAAGCAAATTACATTTTGTTGCTGTTTACATTATATAAAAGCATTACAGACCTCTGATGCCCTTGTCATACTTTCCCACTTGCCATATACACATACCCAGAATTAGGCAAAAGGATCACGGTCTCTTACTATTAGGGATAAAGGGTCTTCATTAGTTAAAAGAGTGACAATAACACTTCCAAAGGCACAAAATATTAAACAATTTCACCTTGGGGAACTACATGAAAGGGGTCACCCCAGATACCTTACATTGCATGCTCCAGAAAATAAAATATTTTTATACCTGAAAACCTGGCAAAATTCAAAATGTTTTTGTCTTTACATAATTGCCAAAGAGCCTAAAAGACGAGATATCTTTAATTAATATCTACTACATGAAGAGGATTTTGACTCATTGAATTAGTTGCAATTCACCATATTTAATAAAAGGATTTGAGCACAAGAATAGATTGGAAAGACATTAAGATCTATGCTCTCTGATAGTGATGATGTTGGATTCAACCACATCACACGGTTGTTTTCAGATGGTTATTTATAGTATCCCCATGTTGAGACCAATGAGAAGTCATTTTTCCATTACTGAAAGATTGACACAATTTAAAAATGCAACTGAATTTATCTGTCTGATTTTAATTATGATGATAAGAGTTCCCTAGGCTGGATTGAAAAACCTTTATTAAGGTAAAAACAGGTCCTTTCCCTTATCTTTTTTGCATTTTAAATGCCTATCTTCTTTCTAACATGCTTGTTAAAATATCCACATTCCCCTCCAATGAGACAAATCCATAAACCCAAACTGGAGCAGAAATTTGTTTTGACGATACGCTCCAACCTCATGGACTTCAATAAGTCTTGCTTTTCTCTGAGTTATGTGTTGTAAAAAGATGCCTCAGAGACAGAAACATTTCACAGAGAAAATGGGTTTACAAAGTTTGTGCCATAAAATCCAACATTAATACTGCAAAATCAGGAATAACGGTTTTGTTAGGGAATTAGCCAATTACAGGAGATGTTCCCTGGTTCATTTACTTCAGTGGGAAGGAGGCAGAGTGACCCTATTTATTGTTAGTGTATCTCAGGGCAGAAGATACTTTCTTTCTCCCTGCTTAGCTATAATCGAGACTTGTGTTCAAGCGTCTTCGGCTAGTGTACATGTAAGTTGGCTAATTGATTTTTTCCAATTTAATATCATTAATTTGTTGCTTTGCCCTATCTGATCATATTGAAAGGATATTATTTGCTTAATAAAATACTTCATATATTTAAATGAATACAATTTTTGGCATTGTCTAGTTTGCAAGTACGTCCTGGTGAGAAAGAGGATAGCTCCTTTTGAAATCTACAAAAATAACACACAGCCATGAAAAATAAAGGTGCCTAATAGGGGTGATTTCTATAATAATTAACTCTTGTTTGAAGAGTTTGTTAGACTAATAAATATATAATATAATTTTCTTCTCCAGAATATTAATTTAATTATCCCTGATGATTTTTTAAATTTTTTTTTATATTTTATAAACATATATTTTTATCCCCAGGGGTACAGGTCTGTGAATCACCAGGTTTACACACTTCACAGCACTCACCAAAGCACATACCCTCCCCAATGTCCATAATCCCACCCCCTTCCCCCCAACCCCCCCCCCCCAGCAACCCTCAGTTTGTTTTGTGAGATTAAGAGTCACTTATGGTTTGTCTCCCTCCCAATCCCATCTTGTTTCATTGATTCTTCTCGTACCCACTTAAGCCCCCATGTTGCATCACCACTTCCTCATATCCCTGATGATTTATTAGTGTTTAATTTATATTAAGATCTCTCTTATTTTTTTTCTAAATTTAGAGGGATTTAATTTCATTTTATACAAGCACAGGTTTTGAACTGAGGATCAGGGACAACTTGGGTGGCTCAGTTAAGTGTTTGACATTGGCTCAGGTTATGACCTGGGGGTGCTTGGATGGAGCTCTGTGTGGGGTTCTGTGCTCAGTGGGAGAATTTTGAGGCTTCTCTTTCTCCCTCTCCCTTGATCCTCCCCCTGCTGGTGCTCTATCTCTGTCTCTCTCTCAAAAAACAAACACAAATAAATAAACAAAAGCCAGAAAACAAAAAACTGAAATCAGAGATTAGAAATTTTAAATTTGAATTAGAAATTTTTTTCAGAAGATCATTAAAAAGTTATGTAGACATTGCTACTATGGAAAGAACCTAGATGTCCATCAACAGATGAATGGATCAAGAAGATGTGGTATATATACACAATGGAATACTATGCAGCCATCAAAAGAAATGAAATCTTGCCATTTGCAACAACATGGATGGAACTAGAGCGTATCATGCTTAGCGAAATAAGTCAAGCAGAGAAAGACAACTATCATATGATCTCCCTGATATGAGGAAGTGGTGATGCAACATGGAGGCTTAGGTGGATAGAAGAATAAATGAAACAAGATGGGATTGGGAGGGAGACAAACCATAAGTGACTCTTAATCTCACAAAACAAACTGAGGGTTGCCGGGGGGAGGGGGTTTGGGAGAAGGGGGTGGGATTATGGACATTGGGGAGGGTATGTGATTTGGTGAGTGCTGTGAAGTGTGTAAACCTGGTGATTCACAGACCTGTACCCCTGGGGATAAAAATATATGTTTATAAAAAATAAAAAATTAAAAAAAAAAAAGTTATGTAGAACACTATGTATTATGAAATCACTTATTTATGTTTTATTTTATAATTGGACATTTATCTTTGACCACCCTTACCCATCACTTATTTTAGTTTCAGATAATTACATTTTGTTTGGCTGATCTGAATTTAAGAAGTCCACTTGGTGATTCCATCTGTGTCTGTGCTAATGTGTTCTGAAAATCTTGTCTTGATCCCTATGAATAGATGATTTTCCTAATGACAATGTCAGATTATACTGGGAAAACCACTTCCATTAATTTATCTCTCATAGTATCCAAATCTAAGACTACCTGGTATTGTCCTTAATGCAACTTGTAGCAGGGGCTTTTAAGCAAGAGAAGAAACATGAGAACACTTCTATGCTGAGAAGACTGAATGACTCTGGTTAATGCATTATAATAACGAACAATCCCAGAATGGGATAAGGGGTCAAATACAAAATGTTGTATGAGTATCCTGGACAAGACCTGTAAGTAGAGTATTATTTTCCGAAAATAGCATTGCAAAGCCACCTTCTTCAACTTCAAGGGACCTAATCCTTGATAGAAGAGGGATTTAAAGTTTGAAATGAGAAATATAAATTATACCCTTGTTCTGTTCATCATTTTTGTATAAATTTTAAAAAGTTGAATAATTGGGGTGTCTGGGTGGCTCAGTGAGTTAAAGCCTCTGCCTTTGGTTCAGGTCATGATCTCAGGGTCCTGGGATCGAGCCCCACATTGGGCTCTCTGCTCAGTAGGGAGCCTGCTTTCCTCTCTCTCTCTCTCTCTCTGCCTGCCTCTCTGCCTCTCTGTCAAATAAATAATAAATAAAATCTTAAAAAAAAAAAGGTCGAATAATTATTGGAAGCCTTTCTTTATTGCTTTGTAAAGTAGGAGAAGGACTACTTGCCCCACAGAATTACTTTAATAATTAAGTGAACTCTTCCATAAATTAAAGGGCTTTCTGTCCAGAATCAAAAAATGGCAAATATGCAATAATAAAATGGGTTCCAATAAACCATAAAAAGAGTGAAACCTCATTCATCTAGTCATTTAAAATCACTTAGTTTCTTATATGATTTTTTTAGTATAAAAATATTCAAAAATTCTCTATTTACTTCTACTCTGGATGGATTTTGTTAGCTATTTATTTTTGGGGTAATTTTCCTTGTTAAGTTAGTGATCAAAAGCAGCCTTCCATATCTAAAGTTCATGACAAATCATGGGCTAAAGTTTCATGATGCTGAGGACCATGTCTATTCTATTAATAGCACCATGCAATAGATATATAATGAGTCATAGACATTTAATATTCCATGCAGGAGAATGCAAAAAGATGAAATTGATTGTAGTAATATACTTGATGTAACTAATACATCTAAAACATTACCATTTTAATATATAATCAATTTAAAAATTTTATACTACTTTAAGTATTTTTATTTTAATTAATAAAATTAAATAAAATTTAAAAATCATCTTCTTTGTCACACTGCCACATTTCAGGTGCTTGATCGTCACATGTAGCTTCCTTCTCGCATAATGTGCAGTGCAGCTTTAGAGCCTAACACACTACCTGATACAGAGGAGGCAATATATATTGAATAAATACATGAAAATAATGTCCATATTCTTCTATGTATCATATCTATGGCCAATTGCCTTCCATGAAGAAAAACATCACTCTCATTGCTGTTCAAACGGCTTAGAATCTTCCTGAAAGTAAGGACTAACTAAAAGTTCAAAAGAGCTTATATCACAGTTCAGATGAAGATATATAATTTAAATTATCTCCCGCCACATGGTTAGAGCCAGAAAAACATTAAATATGTACAAAACAAATAATATAACAAAAAGGAAATGTTTTTACATAAAAAAGGATAATAAAAATAAATTACTTGTGTAATAATAAAATCATGTAATAATTTTTAAAAGAAGAAACAATTAGTTTAACAAATTAACTTAGTAAGATGTTAGAAAGGTATTTCATTAGAAATATCTTTCTTTTAAAACTTAAGTGTCACCAGAAATACCTACACAATAGCCTTGGAAATTCTAAGGCATTTATGTCAGCAGATCTTTATGGTATTTTCTTTTTTTCCTTTTTTCATTTTTTTAAATTTATTTATTTGACAGAGAGAAAGATCACAAGTAGGCAGAGAGGCAGGCAGAAAGAGAGGGGGAGGGCACCTGGGTGGCTCAGTGGGTTAAGCCGCTGCCTTCGGCTCAGGTCATGATCTCAGGGTCCTGGGATCGAGTCCCGCATCGGGCTCTCTGCTCAGCAGGGAGCCTGCTTCCCTCTCTCTCTCTCTGCCTGCCTCTCTGCCTACTTGTGATTTCTCTCTGTCAAATAAATAAATAAAATCTTTAAAAAAAAAAAAAAAAGAAAGAAAGAGAGGGGGAAGCAGTCTCCCTGCTGAGCAGAGAGCCCGATGCGGGGCTCAATCCCAGAACCCTGAGATCATGACCTAATCCGAAGGCAGTCTTTAACCCACTGAGCCACCCAGGCGCCCCTTTTTCTGGTATTTTCTGGAAACTCTTTAAGTCTATACAAATTTCAAAGATACAAGTAATCAGCAAAAAATAGAACCTCAAGGCCCTCATTTAAGTGTTGATTACCAACAGAGGAAAAAACCATGGAAGGAATGGAAAGTAGTAACCAAATTCATGAATGAAGGAAAGGGTAAGTCCTAAAAGCCTCCACTATCTACCACAAATCTGTGTAATTCAAAGTGAAAAAGTGTTTAGGATACCAAGTGTACTTTGAGAGAGGTATGCCTCACAAGTTTGCAAAAGAGTGGTCATTTTTGTTGCAAATTTTTGTCATAAAAATTAAAAGTCCATACACAAATGGAGCAAGACAAAGAGGCAAAGTGACCTTCAAAAGATGATATGGTTCTTAAGCCAGCCAAGCTTTGTAATAATCTCAATAAATATACAGGAACTTAAAGGCAGTTTTCAGTGAGGATGCCTATGAGACCTCTGTTTTACCCAGGCTACAAAATTCCTAGCATAATCATGGATACAAGGAGTTGTGGTCAATTGACTCCAGTTGTTTTAATAATTTTTGTCAGACACAGAACCTTCAATCATATTATATGTCTAATCTTGAGTCCATATTCAAAGGAAACTTCTCTTTAAAACCTGGCTTCCTGGGGCCCATGGGTGGGTTAAGCCTTTGGCTCATGTCGTGATCCCAGAGTCCTGGAATCAAGCCCCGCATGGGGCTCTCTGCTCAGTGGGGAGCCTACTTCTCTCTCTCCCTCTGCCCTCTCATGATCCCTCTGGCTCACTTTCTCTCCAAATAAATTAAAAAACAAAGCAAAACAAAAACCCCTGGCTTCCCATGTGGGCATACTGTCAGGAAGAAAATATGTCCAGTAGAACTGCACAGAATTCTGGTTTACAGGATCTTTTTACATTGTGTATCAGTCTTTAGACATGGTTAGTGTGAATCTTTACCTATGAGATAAATCCACTATTGAAAAACTGACAAATCACATTTTCATGACCACAGGGTAGGATGACCAGACACCAGACCATAGAAAATTTACAGGGTAATCACTGCAACCCCATGAAAACATTTCCGGCAAACTGCTGGACGTTTCCTTGCCAAATAAACTCTGATTTTCTAAAATGGCTTACCATAGTTGTTGAATGTAAACAGGGACACTTCAAAGGAACAAAAATGAAACCTAGTAAAATGGATATTATTACATTATTAGTACAATGTTGGGTTTTTTGTTTCTTTATTTGTTTTAATGACACCATGCTCTGAAGCTGTAAGAAAAGAAGAAGGAAAAAAGAAAAAAAGAAAAAGAAAAGAAAAAAAGAATTCAAAAGACAATCGAAGACCTCTATGAAGTACGTAGCAAATAAGGCTTTTAAAAGAGTGGATATTTAGGTAAAACCAATGGCTGTTTAAGACAACTTTTCATACATTTAAAGTTATAAAGTTATTTATAAAGAAACCAATAGTAAGAAGAAAAGAATGTATCTGCTTTTGATCTCACATTATTAAATTTTATTATCAATCATTTATAATACTCTCAACATCTTTTACTTTATTCTCACTCAAAAATAAAAATCAAAACTACTAGCTTAACTTTAAATTCTGCATTATGAACCTGGAAGTCTAGTTTGTATTTCCCAAGTAGTACCAAAAAAAAAAAAAAAAAAGCCTTTCTACCAAAGAAAACATGTGTTTGAAAGCTTTTAATCCAATTGACTCTAAAGCATTCTAAGTGCCTTCCAGGCATGGATCCCTGGCTATGTAATAGATGCAGAGCATCCTCAAGATCACAGCTGATAAAGGATAAGCATGCAATACTCTGTTCTCCTTTGAAAATAATGATATTTCCAGCTGAAGGCTGGGTGAATAGGAGTTTGCTAATGTAAGAACTCCTCTGTAAGTCAGATTTTAAATAACTACACTTTAGAGTCTGACTTGGTTCTTTTTACCCTGTAGAGGAGCCACAAAATCTGACTAAATTTACACAGACTTGCTAATTTTCAGCTTTTCTCTCACTTGGGTAATTCTTATGACCAAATTGCTCCAGGATTTGTGTCACTGAGGAAAGAGAATGGTCTAAGTAACTGAGCAAGGAAGGTAATTTCATTCTGCTCAAACTTCCTCAAGCTATCAGGTTTTAAGTGAAACAACCATTATATGCAATCATTGTTTTTTTTTTTTAATTGGTCAACTGCCTACAAGTTATCTTGGGTAGACCAGCAATGCTTAGCGTTCAGAAAACCATTGCATAAATCAGCAACCAGGACATTATGGAATTTAATATTAAAAGTATGTCTTTGATGTTGAAATTCCCTGTCAGATTTCAATTGACATTAGTTGTCACTGTAATAACAACAGCAGAAGAAAAAGCAAGAATAAAATGTTCATGAGATATGACAAACTCTATTTTTTTAAAAAATGGCCTCTACCAATGCCAAGGTCAAGGTACTTTGTCACCAAACTCTGAGAAATCTTGATTCTATGAATGATTTTTAAGTGATCAGGTTAGTAGAAAAAGTATCAGTCTGATTTAGAATGGCCAGTGGTCTCTCTCAGAACCTCATTGTCTTGGTACCCTGTGACACAACTTGGGACCTGAAAATTGGCTTTTCATTAGCATCCACTGTGTAATAAGTAACAAAGTTACTTATTAATAACAAAGTAACAAAGTTTTTTTGCAATCATTTTACAGGAGCCCAGACTGGGAAACTCTTCCATATCCTGGGCTAAGTGTGTCAGGGTAGACTCAGGGCTCTCATAAACCAGGAGAGTCTCAATGAGACATTATAATATTGACAAAAACAGTGATTACTAATGTTTTCATTTACAAAAACTTTATGACCCCAGATGATTTGTGATGTCTCCACTTGGCTAGTTTAGCTGAACTACAAGAAGGGAGTAAAGGGCCAACAGGCATTTTGCCCATGGGCACCCTCTAACAGTTATTCAATCACGCACTGAGCTATTTCCTGCTGTAGAAGGATTTTGCACATGTAGCTAAAGACACTAATCAGTTGACTTTAAACTAAAATTATGCCCATGGGTTCTATAGTGGCCTGATCTTCCCTTCTGCTTACCCTGTAGATTTTAGACTTGCTCACCTAGCCCCCGCTATTACATATGCCAATTCCTTATTATCTCTCTACCTACCTACCTACCTACCTACTTATCTACCCATCTATCATCATCTATTATCTTCCCACTTCTCTATCAAATCTCCTGATTCTACTTTTTTTGTTGTTGTTGTTGAACCCTAATATGGTTCTCCACATACTAGTTGCTATACTTTTTGTAGATACTAACTGAAAATTGAAAAATTAAATAAAAGCTACTGTGATGCATTCATATTGTTTTAATTCCCAACAAGAGCATGCATTTGAAACGCAACATATATCTGTTAATTTATTGCACAAAACAATTATTGAATGCCTACCTATTCTATTCTCTGTATTGGGAATATAGCAATAAAAAAACAGTAAAAATGCTGCCTTGATGAAGTTCATAGTAAGTTTTGAGGAAAAAGACTTCCAGGAAACTAAGAAAATAAAGAAGTCAAATAGTAATAAGGGTTAAATGAAAACAAACTTCCTGGAGTGGTTCCATATGCTTTATTTCATAATTATTTTTTTATACTATACATCATATTTTATCCATGATTCACTGTGTGTTATATTTCACACTTAAAAAAGAATCAAAAGTACTAAATGAGGTTTAGGGGGTGTCTGGGTGGCAGGCACAATTTGTTTAGCCTCTGACTCTTGGTTTTGACTGAGGTAAGGATCTCAGGGTCATGAGTTCTGCCCCATGTAGGGTTGTGCCCTCAGTGTGAAGTCTGCTTGAAAATTCTCTCCTTCTGTTTCTCCCCCTGCCCCCATGACCCCGGGTCAAGCATGCTTGTGTGCGCTCGCTCACTCTCTCTCTCTCTCTCTCTCTCTGTTATACAGAAGGAGATTTAGTAGACTAAGAAATGCCAGAGGACCAGGTTGGAGTGACTGTCATCTTATGTTGGCAGGTCAGGGAAATGAGTTTTGAGCAGGGTCATAGATATAATGTTTGGTGGGTCAAAGTCCTTGGTTTGGAGCCCTCAGTTTCTAAGAAAGGTATAAGCACTCTGGGCCCAGTGACGGAACCAAGGTAAAAAGAAGGAGATACACAAGATTCACAGGTCAGGCAGGGCTTAGTGGAGCTTAGTTGTGATTGATAAGCATATTTATTGCATGAGCCTGTTATGGTTTTAAGCATAAAATTTACATTGCACATCACAACCTAACACAATCATAATTTTCTATGTAATGATTTTTCATTATCTCCTATGATGTACCGAGATCCCTTTTCCTTTTCATTTTAATAATTTGTTTGGGTAGGTGTTCATTTATGTTTTGCTTCCCTTCTATTTCATTTTGGAGGATGCTGGTTTCAAAACTAAATTGGTTTCCAAACCTGTTTAATGAATTATAGCTTTAGCCAAAAGTAAATACTGCTTAAAATTTCTTCTGACTTTTATTACAGAAAAACTGAACAGAGATTAATTCAAATGGCATGGAATTGAAAAACTTTTACTAAGCTAAATGTATATAATTTGAATAAATTGCATTGACTAGACTTAGTAGGCACATGACATTGTTATTTTTTTTTAAACTTATTTTTTAAATTTCCAAACCTTTACAGAGTAGGGAGTACAAATAAAACTTAGATAAACCTATCACTTAACATCATAACCATGATATTTTGTCATAGGTTTTATTCACTATCCCAGGATGAATTCCTTTTAGGGCTGTTTTTATTTGTTTTATTGGTATATCTTAAAGCACTGTCCAGGCACAAAATAACAAAACTCACACAAATATTTCATTATTTGCCTCAAAACAGAAAGAATTCTTTTTCATAACTTCAAAGCCATTATCAATACATGAAATAATTAAAATGATTTCCTAATATCATTCAGTGCACCGTTTATATTCAAATTTCCCCAATCATCTAAATACTGTTTTTCAGTTTTTGTTTTTGTTTTTAAATAAGGGTCTAGATAAGGATCGGTCATCATTTTTGATTTGTCTTTTTAATATCTTTTACATTTACTTAATCTAAGACTGCCCTTCCTTTTCAATGCAATTGACTTATTCTAGAAATTAAATCAGCATTCTATAAACCGTCTCCTATACTGGGTTTGACTGATTACATTCTCATGGTGGTATTTAACTTGTTCTTCTAGCCCCTGGTTCCTACAGACTGAGAGATTAATCTAAAGGCTTGATAAGTTAAGATTCCAGTTTATTTATGAAATAACAATTCATGAGTGCTGCTATATACATATTATTACACTACACTGTGAGGCAAATTTTATCAGCTGTTCAGCTTGCATTAATTCTAAAACTGGACATCAGAGTTCAAGTGGTGACGGCCTAATCCCTTTATTATAAAGTTCCCCTTGAAATTTTTACATAATTTTCTTTACCATCGCTAATAACAATTGCTTAAGTCCAATATTTCATTCAGGGTTACAAAATTGTGGCTTTGCTAATTCTACCATTCCTTCTACACCCTTTAGCTGAAATTTCTTCTGTATCAAAGAGTGGTATCCCTACCCCTCCCTGATCCCATTATCCTTACTATGAATATGTGAATTACCCTAAAAAACAGAATAAACAATTAATTTTTTCTCTTTAATTATTAATGTCAGATTAATGGGTAGGTACCTTATCAACTTCCAATACTGACCAGTTAGTTTGATATTTTTTCTCCCTTCTTTTTAAATTTCATAATGAGGTCATGAATGTTATATATTTAATGATGTGTTTTAATCAATTACAATCTTGATTTTATTTGATGCTCTTCATTTTTTGACAATTTTTGCCCAGCTTGGAAACCCTTTGAATCTACTTTCGTGTCCTTTAAACATGCTGCCATTTGTCTTTTGTAAAATAGTTAGTTTTATCCCTACCATTCTCTTTCCCAGTCTGTAATGAGTCATTTTCCAAAGATCCATGGTTTATTTTGTTGGGGAGTTCTGTTTAGATACAAACATATGGCCACTGGGGGTGGCCATTGACTCTGCATTTTCATTGCATCTAGACATTTTAAGAGGACAAACTAAGAAATATTTTTTAAAGGAAAATATTACAAATTAAGACTAATATTTACTTTTTCTATTTACCATTGCAAGTTTTTTTTTTTTAATTTTTATCTTGTTCTCTTATGATGAAATCTTGGCTCCTTACAATATTACTATAAATATTTGCTTTGCCTTAAAATACTACATAGTTCTGCTATAATGCTTATTTTAAAAATACCGTTTGTTCCAATATGATTTATATATTAGGGAATGATCTGAGTTTAAATGTGAATTTATCACTTCCTTATGCATGACTGCATTTGCAAGAAACACTAGGAAAATGCAAACAACTGCCCCCAGATGAACTGAGCCACATAGAAATACAACAAACAAACAAAAACAAAAATAAAAAAGCCGACACACATCAAACATTTACTAGATACTTTGGGTCAATGCCTATGTTTTGAGGTCCACTCATCTAGTGCAATAATGTTCCTTCCAATTTCAGATAACCATCCATCCCCTACACCTCTCAATAACTCTTCAACATGCAAACTTTGAAAGTCCACTTCCACAAAGGTCAGGTCTTACTCAAAGTTACACACCATATACTGTAGTATTGATTTCCTAACCATTTAACATGCCTTATATTTTGCTACTCTTTTTGGTACGTTCGTATTTTATTTTTAATGCATTATAACTATTTGCAAAATATTTTAGTGTTATGTTCTAACCCCATTTTTCTCTTAAGTTTTGTGGTTTTATTTTGCATAGCACAGTGATTTTAATATATATATCGCGTTATAGCACAATTGACTGTAATTGTGATGGTTTTGACATAGCAATACCAGTATTATTACTGACATTGAGACTGATGAATGAAGTTTAAGATCTCTTCACAGGTTTGTAAGAAATATATGAACCCAGTCTTCCCCTCATTACTGCTTTTAGACCTGAATAAGCAGGGCTCCTACCCTGGGACCCACATCTCAGGAGGCACTATAATTATCTAGAATTGTCTAGAATTGCCTTCTCTAGACCTTGCCTAACTCCCCCTCCAGTAGATGGGACTAGGATCAAGCAATACCATAGTCCCCATTACTCCTTTTCAGGAACTTTGTGAACTTTTACCCTCTTACAGGTTTGTCCATATGCCTCAAAGAACCCTTGAACTCATCTTTATGAAAATGGTCTGGGATACTATAACTGGGTCCAGATTCCAAGAGGACAGCCTGATGGGGAGATTAATCCCTCTGGAGTATTTTCTTTTAGAGGAGGGGAGTCTGCACAATACCAGTCTTCCAGAACAGCATTAACAACCAAATTTGGGTAACTCAAATTATTTTGTTCTGCAAATGTAATCATATACTCACTTGCATTTACAAAAAGAATCATGCTATTTTTTATGCTTTGTATGGTTTCTTACTCACTTAATGCTAGAGATTGTGACATATTAAAGTATAAAAATCTAATCCAACCCATATGAATAAATAGAATGCTAACTCATTTCTTTTGCAACTGCATGATACTTCCTTGCAGTGTGAAACGACATTTATTTTTTAATTTGTGTTTGGATTGTTTCTAGTTTTTTTGCTATTAAAGTACTAAGGTATAGTGTTGGATAAATCATTCATTATTTTTTCAAGTGTGTCTTCAAGATAGTTTTCTTGAAATAAGATACCTCAGCCAAATGAGATGCAATGTAACTAGATATTGCCAAATTCCTCTCCATAGGACTTGGACAATTTTTCTATTCCCACCTGGAATATATGACTTCTTATTTCCCCACAACCTCACCAACAAAGAATTTTCTCAATTTCTGGATTTTTGACAATCAAACAATTGAGAAATTCTCTCAATGAAGATTAATTTGCATCTTTTTTTCAAGCATCAGCAGGAGTACTTTATGTATAATAAACAGTCATTTGTGTTTCTTTTATTTGTTAAATCTCCTATTGCTTTTATTTACTTGTTCTGTTCACCTTGGTGGAATTTTTTCTTTTCCACCTTTAGGATCTTTTTATATATTTGGACTGTTACCCCTTAGCTTGTCATAAAAGTTGCAAATATTATTATTCCTCTTTGTGTTCTTTTTTGACTTTGTTCCTGTTCTTTTCTTCAATCCATGAAAATGTGTTTGTTTGTTTTTTAAATAAACTCATCATTGTTTTTATTGTTTCAGAATTTGGAAAACAGGAAGGTTTTTCCAGTGTCAAGTTACAAAATAATTTCACATTAATATTTTCTAAAACAGAAATGGTTTCATGTTTTTTTCACATTTAGATGCTTGAT
Source organism: Mustela nigripes (assembly GCF_022355385.1). Classification (NCBI taxonomy): domain Eukaryota; kingdom Metazoa; phylum Chordata; class Mammalia; order Carnivora; family Mustelidae; genus Mustela; species Mustela nigripes. Next base: position 224,545,347 of record NC_081557.1, on the reverse strand, counting down.
CCATTTGGTATTTGTTCTGGTACATATCAGGTGAGATACAAATCTGGTTCTAATTCTCCAAATGGTGATCAAGTTGTCTCAACACTATTTACACATTTTTTAATTTTCTCTGCATCAAGTATTAGTCTCTAAACGAAATGAATCTTCTAAAGATTCCAATTAATTCCATTGGTCTTTCTGTCTATTCATATCCAAATACCTCATGCTTCTGGTTATTTTATCATATATTTTCACATACGGTAGGGCTAAGCCTCCATCTTATTACCTTTCTATTTTAGAAATCTTCTTACCATCACTTTCTTGCATATTTCATAATCTACTTCTATAGCTCCAGGAATAAAACATCCTGTTAGTATATGTATTAAAATATACTAAATCAATAATAAAACTTAATATGTTAAATTTCCAAAATAAATTGTGAGAGAATTGACCTCCTCATGATGCTGCCTAACTTTCCAAAAATGAGTCACATCTTTCCATTTGTTTTTAAAACTCTTTGTTTATCAGAGAAAAAAATAAAACTACTAATCTCAAGAAGACTACTTAGGGACTTGCTAACAAGTAGGTAAGTTGCTCAAGTACCTACAAACAGAAGTTCAGAATAAAATCAAATAATATAATTTACACATACACTGTCAAAAACTCTATTCCAGATACCAAGAATATAACAATATATACCAGTTTTAATAAGAGCTATAATGCCAAAACAGAAAGTTTGGAGGAAAGCTGGCTTTAAAAGATGACTGTCCTGAGAGATTTGAATTCTGAGATGAGGATTCTTTTGTCAGAAAGATACACTGAGAAAAGATGAAATTATTCCTCTGAGTTCTATTAGTAAAACTATTTTCTGGCAAAATTGAATTTTAACGTGGTTACTAACTGCAGTTTAGTACATCCCATACTTCTGAAAAACATCTGGTAGCATGTATGCTAGAAAAATCTGAAATAAAATTTTTGGAAAAATGACAGTATGTCATTAATCTCAGATACTCCAAAGCCCTGCTGGAAACAAAGCAGAGCATATAGCTAAAAAGAAAAAAATAAAAACATTTTTTTCACCCCAATAATCAAGAGGGAGTTTTTAAAATTTCCTCCAAATATTTCCCGTGCATGGGAATTTCACCAGTACCTTAAAAGTCTGCTTCTTTTTCTATTATTCAACCATTGTACTCTCTTTTTTTGCCACTACAATATTCAGCCAAGGCGTTATCAAACTCTCTTGGGAAGGTTGCAGTACAAACATACTTCACAAGAGCACCTGCTTCATTGATGAGTAGAAGCAATAAGGTATGGCAAAACAAAACTAAGCTAAACTAAAATCAGAAAATGCAACACACATGTTCTACTCCCTGCCCTGCCCTTTATTATATGATTTGAACTTGGTTTATTCCCTTCACATTTTTGAGCTACATTTATAAAATGAGAACAACTGCAGTCATCCTACGTACAACAAACAGTGGTGAAAATTAGATAAGTTCATCCGTATCAAAAACTTTGAAATTGGGCTGTGCTATAAAATTTGAAAAATAGTTCACTATTGTATATTTATCTCATAATAAAAATTTATGCTTGTGAAATATTAAGAAAATAGCAAAAGTATAGAAAAGAAAATTAAATTTGTCTATAATCCCACCAACCAAAGGTAATGATATAATAATTTTTCCACTTACTGACTGCTTATACTCACACACACATATGCACACACACACGCACACATAGCATATACATTCAAGCATTCATGCTGCTGATATCATACTATACATTCAGAAATCTCTATTTTTAGGTTTTCACTCAATTTTACATTAAAACTTGGCAAAATTATCTGTATATATGTTTACAATGCCATAATTTACTCAGATATGTTTCTAATGTTGGCTACTTAGGATGTATCTCATTGATTATTATTTTTTAAATGTCACACTGATCATAAAATATATTATTGTTAAATTGATTTGACCACATTAGAGGAATTACATTTGTCCTATGACATTAAAGGTACAGAATTACTTTTTGATTTTCTATATTATAACTGGTTATAGGGAAATAGCTTTTGAATTAAAACAAAATATTAAAAAAATGTGCTTCCATTCATTCCCCCCCAAAAGTTGTGAGGTACATATTTTTTATTGAGGTAGAACTTACATGAAATGAAATGTACAGATCACAGATAGACAATTGGATGAGTTTTGGCTTATAGTAGGTATAATCACTCTGTCAAAGCATAGAAAATTTTGGGGAACCTGGGTGGCTCAGTCATTAAGTGTCTGCCTTTAGCTCGGGTCATGATCCCAGGGCCCTATGATGGAGCCCCACATCAGGCTCCCTTCTCAGCGGGAAGCCTGCTTCTCCCTCTCCCACTCCCCACGCTTGTGTTCCCTCTCTCACTGTGTCTCTCTCTGTCAAATAAATAAATAAAAACTTTAAAAAAAAAAAGTAGAAAATTTCACCATCCTAGAAAACCCCATCGTGTTTCTTTACAGTTATTCCACCCTCATAGGTAACTACTGTTCTGATTTTTACAACATAGATTTATCTGTTCTTGAAAAAAATTCATATAAATGGAATCATTCAATAGGTGCTTTTTAGTGTCTAGCTTCTTTCACTCAACATAATGTTTCTGAGATTTATCCATATTCTTGAGTGCATCAGTAATTACATCATTTTTATTACTATGAAGAATTCTGCTGTATGAATATAAAACAATTTGTTTTCAGTTTGGGCCAATTACAAACAAAACTACTAGATATATTTCTGCGTAAGTCTGTCTGTGGGTATATGTCGGGTTCATACTTAGGAGTTGGTATAATTGTATAAGAAATCACCAAACTGTTTTCCAAAGTGGTTATACAATTTTAAATACCTACCAGCAATTTATAAGTACCTCGGTTGTCACAAAACCTCACTAACATTTGGTTCTATTAATAATTTATTTTCAAGATTTATTTATTTATTTGTTTGTTTGTTTATTTGAGAGAGAGAGAGAGAGCACGTACCTGCAAACAGGCAGAGGGGCAGAGGAAGAAGGGGAGAGAGAAAGAGAAACAGATTCTCTCCTGAGCATCGAGCCCAATGTGGGACTCCATTCCAGGACGCTGACATCATGACCTGAACTGAGACCAAGAGCTGGAGGCTTAACCAACTGAGCCGCCCAAGCACACCTCTGTGAATACTTTCAATGTGGTGTTCCAGTGTCTTTGATATGGTATTTCATTGTGCTTTTAATTTGTATTTCCCCAAGGACTGATGATGTTGAGCATATTCTCATGTGCTTATTGGCCATTTGTATATTCCCTTATAGTGTCTATCAAGTATTTTGTCTCCTTTTAGAGTTGTCTTTTTATTTCTGACTTATAGATTTCTCTATATATTTAGGATATATAAGTCCATTATTTCTTCAGGTGTTTTTTTGGGGGGTCATGTTATCTCTTCCTCCTTTTTTTTAATAGGATGCTAATGTGTATATACATATATCTGTAAAATTGTGTGATGTTGCTGCACAAAACACTGAGATCCTGCATATTTTTTTCAATATTTTTACCCTTTTTTTGAATTCAATCATTTCTATTAATCTGACCTCAAGTTCAATGACTGTCTTTCACATAATTAAATCTGCTTTAAGGTCCATTAATTTTTTTTTAAATTTCTGATATTATACTATATAATATCCACTTAGTTACTTTTTTCAAAATTCAAAATTTCCATCTCTCCACTAAGACACACACACACACACACACACACACTCTTTTTTTCCCCCAATTTTATGTTTGATTAATAAATAGTAAATTAACATTTTGGTATTCTGTTTTACACATTTTGACATATATTAAGATCCACATATCCACCAAAACAATCAGAACACACAACAATTTCATCACCCCCAGAACTTACTTTGCTATCACTCTGTATCCACACCCTTCCCCACCCAAGACTGGCAACCATAGTTTTCTCTTACTAAGATTGTCATGCAAATGGAACCATATAGTTTATGTCTATTTGAGATTAATTTCTTTCAGTTAGCATTATATTTTTAATATCATGACATGTAACGATAGTTTGCTCATTTTTACTGCTTAATAGTGTTCCACAGTTTGTCTATGCATTCAACCTCTGAAGAACATTTGAGTTGTTTTCAGATTTGGGCATTTATGAACACCACTGCTATGAACATTTTGTACAGGTTTGTCCTTAGCCCATCCAGAGCTTTTACTCCAAGATATCATCCTTATTTCTAAGATGTGGGCATTTGGGATCTCAATAAATGCTTAGAATCTTTGGTGATTTCTTACACTTTTGTTGGTCTTGAACTCCATCATCTCCAAGCATTCATGACCTCCTAGCATCTCTGTTCAACTCTTAGTCCTGTAGTAGCATCTCCTCACTGGGCCTCACAAAGCCTTGCTCTATGCATATGTAGTCCAAATACTAGCCAAAGACCAGGTGAAGAATCCCCACTGAGGGGGATTCTTTGTCCCTGGCTTTGCTGCTTTGGCCTCTCTAGGACCATATACCCTGAACATCCCATATACTGACACAGCCTCAAACTCAAAACTCTTTCTCAACTCCACTAGACTATTGTCCTTTACTTGAAATTCACAGCATAGTGCTAACCTCCAAAAATGTCCCTAGAAAGAGCATGGGGTAGAATTCACATGTTTTTTTCTCTTTCAAGGATCACAATATTGTGGTCCCTTTTGTTCAATACATGCATACAGTTATATTTTATTCAACTTTACAGTTGCTTACTGTAGGAACACAAGTCATTCCATCATGGTTGGAAGCCATGAGGCGAAGTATGCTTTTTTACACTTTTTTGTAGTTAGAAGTCTCTAAGTGGTTATGTGAATAAGTAGTAGAGTTAGAACTTAAACAAGGATGTATGGATCCCAAATCTATTTTTTTCTCCATTATATTACAGCCTGTCCTAGTTCTTCCTACTTCTGCCACACCGTACAGCCTAAAACTCATACATTTTACATAGAGCTATTTACTTATTTTTTTAATATTCTTAATTCCATTTCTCCTATAATGTGTGGCCTAAAACTCATACATTTTACATAGAGCTATTTACTTATTTTTTTAATATTCTTAATTCCATTTCTCCTATAATGTGTGGCAATTACAATACTCTATCGTAGAATTATTATTATTGAAAAGTACAACATCAATAGTACATCAAAAGTACAACATGTTGTACATCAAAAGTACAACATTATTGTTAGGAAATTACTTTCTACTTTTTTTTATCTTATTTTTAAAATTCTCATTTTGTACCATGCCCTTATCTTTAATCCATGCAGTGCTTCTTATTAACAGAGCCTAGAAAACTCATATAAAATTCCCAGAAAGCAAGGATAACCAACACACAAAGCTTATTTTAAAACAAACAACCAAATATCAGCCTCCCAGGACATTAAAACACATTCACTTTTTCAGACATAAATAAATTACATTCTATTAAGTAGTAGAGAAAGGAAAAAAAAATCCTTCATCTATTAACAATCATGTAGATCCGTCTGTGAATTTTGACTGTGTTAACACTTAATTTGCTTCCTCCTCCTCAGCTCTTTTAAATGGTCAGCTTTAGTATATTTAAATTGCATATTAATATTATTTTCCAGATCATTAAGCCTTTACACATTCCTATTTTTTGAATGACCATGATTCCTTGCCTATTCAGAGTAACCATTTTCTACTCTGCTTAAACCCCTTTCCGTGGGTCACCTGCTTCTAGCTAGAGCAGTGCAAGCTATCAACCCTCTAGATCTCCCAGGTTATACCTCAGCCTGTTCTCTGTTGGCTCCCACCCTGAGTGAGTAAATCAAATGCATTTTTTTTCCCAATGGAGAAGAGGAGAGATAAAGGGACAATTAATATCCATCGATTCTGACTCTGTGCCAGGTTTCCAAGATGAATTTGCCTCTGTAAGTCTTCTCAGGAACACAGTGAAAAAAGTTCATTCCTATGACACTCAAATTCATGCAGTTGGTGGTAAAGCTAACTCTAAACCCAAAGCTCTTTTCAGTAGTGCTTGAGACCACACTCCACACTAAGAAAAAAGAAAAAGAAAAAAAAAAAAACAGCACTTCTTCAATGAAAGTATGTAATTACACCATTTAGCAGAATAATTATGAGTTGTTTCACAGAAAGAACAATCAGCAGTTCTCTTGTGTCTTCATTCTGGAAGCATTACATGTACCTTCAAGCTTCAAAATATGATCAGTTTGTGGAAAACAAGACAGTCTCTTCATTACTTATCATTCTACAGAAGTTACCTTCATTACTTGACTTATTTTGGCATTCTGTGTTTCTTTCATTTATTAACCTCATTGTGTTACATCCTGTCTGCTTTTCCAAAAGTTTTGTAATTATATGTTTCAGCACCATTCCAGTACCCAATCTGTGGTACTCTTTTTTTTTTTTAAGTGGGTTTTTTTTTTAAACATATAATGTATTATTAGCCCCAGGGGTACAGTCTGTGAATCACCAGGTTTACACACTTCACAGCACTCACCATAGCACATACCCTCCCCGATGTCCATAACCCTACCACCCTCTCCCTGCTCCCCTTCCCCCTGCAACCCTCTGTTTTGTGAGATTGACTCTCTTACAGTTTGTCTCCCTCCCGATCCCATCTTGTTTCATTTATTCTTTTCCTACCCTCTGAACCCCCCATGTTGCTTCTCAACTTCCTCATATCAGGGAGATCATATGATAGTTGTCTTTCTCTGACTGACTTATTTTGCTAAGCATAATACACTCTAGTCAATCTGCGGTACTCTTAAAAATAAGAATCCAGCATCTTGTTAAATCAGTGAACACTTTACATATAAAGGAATCCTACCAATGAGATGTCTCAACTTTCTTCCAAAGAGGTATAACACAAGAAAGGCATTTTCAACTCTAACAAAATCCCATACAGTGGCCCTAAACATCACAACTACATTTCACTGGAAGGCTGGGTCTAGGGATATATTTGCATAGAGAACAACAAGAAAACAAACAGACAAACAAAATCCACATTGTTCATGCAATAAGTACTAGAAAGCAAGGAGAGGATTTTAACTCTCTGACTTTAGCTTCTATTATTAGATTAAGAATTCAAATAAAGTAAATGTACATCAACCGTATAAATAGATGACAGGCCATTGTTTTAGTCATGGAATAAGTAACTTCTGATCTAAATTTAAATTTCTGAATACCAAGCTCTTAAAATCATGTGTCATTAAAACATTTACAAACAAAAAAATCACAGAACAAGTGGACAGAACAATAAGCTACTAATTAACAGAATTAAATCTAATTCTAAATGAATTTTGGGGAATAAGTAGATGATAAACTACTTTATTCATGTGGGTTTTTTGCCATGCAGTAGTTCATGCCTGCTAAGTTTGCTGTATATAGTTTACTTTTGATTTAAACAGTTAACATTTCTCCATTTAAACCAATAATGCAGTGTGTAGCAAAACACAATAAAGTAAAATATAAAAGCAACTTTCTCTTTATAAGATATTGATTTTTAAATAACTAATCAAGGTTTGAGGTTGTCCCATGGGAGGACACAAAACAAAAACAAAACTAGGATTAATAAAGCTATACACACAATTTCACTACTTTAAATTTGAGTTTTAAAACAATTAATGAAATGACTCAGGGAACAGCATTAGGAATTTAAGAGATAGCATGACAACAAATGAAGATTTATAGGGTTTTTTTTTTCAATTTTTCACAAAGGATTCTTTATTTAAATAGAAGTAAAATAATTGTGTCTTTGTGTTTAGGAATAAATCTGATCAAATCTAGGTTTAGAGACACTCAAATTTTCTTTGTGATATTTCAAGGTTACTTTGAGGTATGGGAAGCTCTGATGCAGCAAGATAAAGTTCACCCAGACTTATTGACCTTGATAATGGCCAATTTAAAGTCTCTGGAAACAAGTGAATTCCTGAATGAAGCTATAGCTTATGTTTGGTATTTCATTTAAACTGTAGCTTGAGTAGGAATTGGTATGGAATATTTGATTCCTCAAGGAGTCTTTCTGTTGGACAAGCTAAATGGAGTCTTAGAGGCATAGTTACTTATAAACATAAGGGTAATGGAGAATAAGAAATTAAAGTCAAACTTATATTATGCATAGAACTTTGTGGCACTCAACCCAGAAAGTCATCCTTTGAACATCAGAGCACTTAGCCTCTCAGGGGGGAAAAAAAATGTTCCAAAAGGCCCTACAGTATTGGGAGCATTCAAAACAGTGTAAAAAACAGTGGGATCTGTAGACTCAATGAAGGACTGCATTTGTGGGTGACTTATGTACATTCCTACCCAGGCTCTCTCTGATATTCCATGCTGTTTTTACAAAATGGGCTGCAGGAAGAAAGTCTTTTGACAATCACTTTGGCAGTCAGAGAAAATGGCAAAGCTGTTTGATTCCTCAGTTACAGTATTTGTGGCTTGGTATCACAGGCTTGACTCTTCATAAGTATACGGTTCCCAAGATGAGGTATCTATAAGCACAGAAAACTAAATGAAATTATCATAAGGCTTGTTCTTTTGCAAAATACAATTTATATTCATGAAACAGGTCAACGTTTTTTTCTAAACATTTATTAATTTGCCTTAGAAGGAAAGAATAGTCAATGAATTTTTCCAAAATCTACTATATGCCAAAGGTTTTACATATATTTTTCAAGGATTCATTGATTCATTAAGTATTTTTCAATTAGCTAACTAGTTTATAATCTCTACAACAAAACTTCAAGATACCTTTGACAAGCATCATCTTTGAGATGTGGAAATCGATTCTCAAATAAGCCAAATAATTTGCCTAAATCGACAAAGATAAAACCATCAACACCAGTATTCAAATCTAGAATATTTGGTCCTTCTTTTTAAACAACATAAACGTAAGGAATCGCGATGTTTATGAGTGTGGCCTTTTCAGAATATCGCCTTTGGAAGGACTCTTCCATTCTTCCAAGTACGCTCAGTCTGTGATACTATTTTACACCAACACGGGGAAGACTGTAAGAATAAAACAGATTTTGGTACAAATTTGCAGTTTTTGTGACATTTAACACAACATGTCAGCTAGAATGTGATATTCTTTATAGTTTGTGGAATAGCTCAAAGAACGACTATGAGAAAGCAAGAAAAAAAAATCTATAGAAACCTCGTATATTTCCAATTAATAATCGATGAGAACTATGTAAGATCATTTCCTTTTTTGTCTTTATGACCAGTGAGTTCAGAGCTAAATTTAATCAAGTAAAGTACATATTTCATCCCTGACTTCAATTATAATGACATCTGCCTTATCTAAATGGTCTAGAAGCTATTTTCATCTTCATTTTAACTTTGCTCATTTTTTTGAAAGCTCTCACAAAATCTTTGACTATTTGTAAAGGTAAATTGGTCTCCTCCTATACTCACAGTAGAAAGAAGAAAAGCCTGAATTCATGATGTTAACAAAGCAATAGACAGAAAATTAGCAGTGAGCTGTATAAAGGGGAACTTGGCAGCTGCAACAATTGGATAGGGAATGGCATTTAGCTTTGTCTGGAACAGCTGTGGAATGACCACAAGGGGCATGTTAACTTTGTTAACACCCAAACAAAATGTTGAAGCCAGCCACAAAAGAGCATACACAGCATGATTCCATTTACATAAAGTTCTAAAAATGGGGGAAAGCCAGTTGTGTTGCTAGAACTCGGAATGTAGGCTAAATTTACAAGAAGAAAGTGTAGAGAAGAGTAGTGTGATGCAGAGGGACCATGACAAAGGCTTTTGTGTGCTGGTGATAATCTATTTCTTAACCTGGGCAGTGGCTATATTAGTGAGTTTTAGTTGGTCTCGGGATCTTTACCGGTATTCATTGTCTCCTTCAAGTACCTTTTAAATTCTTCTCTCCCTCAGAGATCATCTCTGGAGATCCATTAGTGTTTTACATGGTGATGTGACCCAAACCTTCATTCCTGAGTGCTCTGAGCCCTTGGTAACAATAAACTTCTCAAGCTAAGGTCACTGTACATGTCCATCTCATTCATAATTGGGAAAAAAAATCAAGTAATATCCAAATGGATCACCTGCATTCCACTGTGTTCCTTCCTCTTCCCACTGTGTAACAGCAGCCCTCTCTCACTCTATTGATCAGTGTCAATTACCACTGACAAGATTGTGCCTTATCTTCTCACATGTTGGTCACTGGATATTAAGAGTCCAATGTGCCTAAATGTCAGCTATTGTTCAAGGAAACCACTGATATGTTATGGAAAGAATTCTCTCCTTCCCAGGACCAAGACCTTTAACCCTACAGGTTCTAGGATTATAGGGACACAAACACAATCCCACAGAGGATTCTTAGGGAGAATGGCAAGTGAGGACAGGCCTGCTTCTACCTCTTGGTTTCTGTTTCATTAACTCTTATTATTTTGTAAACAGTACCATATAGAGTGAGCCAATCCAGGTATTGTGTCCTGAAAAATGGGACCTCATTCTTGAAGAGTACTGGCTCTGAGCTCACACTTTAGCTGTACTTTCAGTAGACCATCCAAATGCTTTATAGATTCGTATCTTTTGGCTAGTTTTATATATGAAACAACCAGCATATTCCAGAGTCATGGGCTCATTCTTATACCTACTGGTCAGTCCCTTGGTCAGATATTGTCTTGTATAAGAATCCATGCTTATGGATCAGGCATTCTTTAACTGCCATAAGGTACCATAAGCTTCTGGAAAATGGCCCTGACTAGGACTCAGCAGGCAGGAAAAATAAAACAAAACAAAGTAAGTGTTTATCTTTGGCTACTGACTCTTCCAGGACAGAAGAGTCCCATCCATACAGTCTATCTGCCATGAAGAAGCCTGCCAGCCTTCTCGAGGAATAGTGTTTTAGCAACATTAGTCTCTGTGGCAGGTAGATTGGACATCATCTAGGTCCCCCTCAGTAAGTGAGAAACCATGCCACCATATCTGCAACAGGCTACTCCATTTTTTTTTTTTTTTTTTTACCATTGTGCTAGTTCTGAGGTGGCTGTTGATGTAGGATCAATACCTATTAATTGAGTGTTTTTTCTCTAATGGATACTTCTGGAGGGCATTTATATATGTTACAAAAATCTTCACACTTTGGACACACTACAATACATTCATTTACATGATCTTACCCAAAACATTGTCTCTGATTCCCAATCCTTTTCCTTCCAGAACTCCAGGCAACTGGCTAGGTTTTTTGCCACTGCCCAGAAAACTGTATACATCCTCATCTCAGGCCACCTTTCCTTTCACAAAAATAGATGCCCAGGTGCATCAAAATAGCTTTGCCGATTGGAAAGATCTTTTTCTCTTTACAATGACTGAAGGCCATTTCCAAATATGACCATAATGCAACCACTATCCAATTATGGCTTACATCAAACTACCAAAATAATCTTTTTTTCTCTATTATAGTTTTCCATGCACATAGAAATCTGTGATAATATTAAATTCATCTCTTCTGATCTGCTCAATCAGTTGGATATAGAGAAACAACAGATGATTTTTTAAAAATGTTCAACAGCATATGAATTTATTATGAATTTGACAATAATTTTTTTTTTTTAACCAGAGGACCAAGAAATTGCTGGGTTTCACATTGACAACATGATGATTCTGATGGAAGAAATGTTTACAGAATAGACATTAACACCCTGCAGCTGAATGTTTATAGACTGATAGAGTCTTGTGTGATATAAATGAACTACTGACCATTATCAGAGAGACAGTTGACTACACTCATTTCCAGCCAAAGACAAACTCCTAACACACAACAGATTTTTGTTATCACCTTGCTATGCTCTTATATAACAAGTCCTAGCAGGATAAAACAGCAGCAATCCCCTGATTTAAAACAGATTCTGGAGCAAAAGAATGTCTTTTGCTTAACTTAGCTTATAAGAATCCTAAAGTGGATGGACTTCTGTTTGCAGAGAACACAGTTTACTTGCTGGGAACTATACGTAAACTTGATAAACCTTGACAGTGTATGTATTTCTCCCCTGATAAGTTCTATAGCATTCTACAGCACAGTGCTTGCTAAAATTAGCGTCAATGCCAATGAAAATGGAGATATCAATAGAAGCTGAGAGAGCACAGAGTTATCTTTAAGCCAATTTTCCCTCTTTTTCTGAATTGCCAGATCCATGTCTCTTGATTGTCTAAATAAAATAACATGTTTCTTAAGGTATTATGTAGAGCAAAAATATCAGAAATAACAAATAATAAATGGAACAACGATCTCAAATTTTCTTCTGAAAATATTCAGCAAGCATCTTTTATGTAGCAGTGTAAAAGTTTGAATTCATGGGTTTGTTTCAATGAAACTACATTATCACCATTGACAAAATCTTCTGATCTAGGAGATGAAAATCATATGCCTTTTCCTAGTTATTTACTCATGTTGAGAAATTAAAACTTGAGGGTCTATTGGGAATAACCCCATCAAAAGTACCTTATGTGAGCAGAGCTAGAAAAAATAAAATCATAGTCTTTGGAAGTGAGCATCCATTCAGTATCACAAAGATGTAGTATAGTACTGCTGCCTGAGTAGTCTAGCACATGGCAGTGAAGAAGGGATTGCTCTGGTTCTGTAAGGCCAAGCTTTGTAAAATCGATGACCCATATTTTTACTAATAAAGTTAAAATCATGTAAAAATAAATAATATTTAGATATAAATCAGATGTATTATTCTGTAACAGTGACACACAGCTTTGGTTCAATTATTGCCCTAAACACAAGTGTATTTAGTCAAATGTGAGTGCTATGCAAAACACACAAGTTAAATAAAAATAAAGTAAATCCAAGAAGGAGCTTAGAAAGTGACCGAGAGTAGGAAGAGAGGGTGCCATCTTAAGTTGAGTGGTCAGTGTAGGCCTCACAATACCATGCAGATATCTAGGAAAAGAGAAATCTGAGGGAGGAATATCACTGAAGAAAGAAACTAAAAGGTATAATTCCAGGGATAACAAGCAGATCAGTATTACTGGAGTAGGATGAGCAAGGAGTAGAGTGGTAGGGAATGAGGTCAGAGAGAAAAGGGTCAGAAATATAAGCCCTGCTGGTCTATATTAAAGACTTAGCAATTTTTCTAGGTGAGATGAGAAACCACTGTCTTGTTTTGAGCCAAGCAACAATAGGAATTAATCTGTGTTGTTAAAGGATCACTCTTCTAAATGTCTTGGTTTGAGAGTATACTGTATCAGGTTAGAAGCAGACAAGAAATGCAGACAAGCTATGATGGTGGCTTGGGGTACATGGCAGTGGAGAGCACAAAATGAGATATGGCCAGGCTCTGCTATATTATGAGGGAAAAAAGTAGCAATATTTCTACATGTAGAGGATGTGTTGTGTGAGGAAGATAACAATGATGAGTCCAAGAGTTTATATTTTGTAAGAAGAATGGAGTTGTTATTTACTGAGATGTGAAAGCAAGTTTTGGAGAGAAGATACAGACTTTGGTTTGGAATATTGTAATTTTGAGATACATATTAGACATCCAAGTACAAAGTTGAGAATGTACATATGAATTTAGAGACATATTTAGGATGATGATAGTATTGATAGATATTAAGGTATGAAAGATATTTTAGGCCTTCAAACTGGTTAAGACCATCAAGTATAGAGGAAAAAATATCCCATTTCCTTTCATGTACTTTCAATTTTTTGGTTTCTCCCTCCATTTACTTAAAAGAAAAAATCCCAATTCCTGGTTAAATTCAATCATTCAGCTATGAGCCTAGGTTTGTACAGCTGAACGTAGTGGAAGAAAAAGCACACAACTTTTAATCAAGGATCACAAAAAATAACGATGTTTTTTGTCTTGCCTGAAAGTTCTAATACATCCCATACTCAATTCCCTGAGTATCGTATTGAAATACAAATTACATTTTTATTCTTATATTTTCTCATCTTCAATATGCCTTCTTACTGACTCTCAGATACTATGTTAGTCAAATTATTCCAGAAAAACAGAACTAATAGAAGATAGATAGATAGATAGAGAGAGAGAGAAATAGATAGATTTTGGAAGGGTAAGATAGACAGATAAAACAGATTTGTAAATATATATTTATTTACGGTGACAAATTGGCTCACAGGATTGTGGAGGTTAAGTCCCTTGATTTGTCATTTGCAAGCTAGAGACCTAGGTAGTATAATTCAAACCATGTCAGGTCTGAGAACCAGGAAAAACTATGGTTTAAACCCTCATCAGAAGAAGAAATGAGATGTCCCAATCCATGCAGGCAGAAAGTAAAAAGGGCAAATCCCTCCTTCTTCTGCCTTTTATTCTATCCAGGCCCTCAGTGGATAGGATGATGCCCACACACCTTGAGAGGGCAAACTACTGCCCACCAATTCAAATTCCAATCTTATTCAGAAACACCTTGAGACACATGCAGAAATAGTGTTTAATCTGGAGACTCTGGGGCCAGTTAAGTTGTCCCACAAAATTGGCCATCACAGATATTGACCTTGCATCTCATTTGCCTAATAAAATAGAAGCATAAGAAGAGAACACATAATCATGCTTTCTCTAGACCTACCTACCAACTATGCCTGCATTTGTATTCTCAACTCATCTTCCTTGGACAATGAGTGGAATCCCCCAACTGCTCTTCAGAACTAAAATCCACAGCCAAGATGGCAGAGAAGTAGCAGGCTGAGACAACATCAGGTAGCAGGAGATCAGCTAGATAGCGTATCAAACCATTCCAAACAACTACAAATCCAACAGGAGATCAAAGAGAAGAAGAGCAGCAATTCTAGAAACAGAAAATCGAGCACTTTCTGAAAGGTAGGACCTGAAAAAAAGTGATTCCAACACAACAGGAAAATAGACCACAGGGAGAGGGGCCAGCTCCCGGCAAGCAGTGGAGCAACAGAGCACAAAATCAGAACTTTTATAAGTCTGCTCCACTGAGGGACATTACTCCAGAGACTAAACTGGGGTGAAGCCCACACGGGGACAGTGTGATCTCAGATCCCACAGGGTAACAGAAGGATTGGGGGTGTCTGAGTGTCAGAGAGCTCACAGGTTTTAGAGCAGAGCAGCTTGCTAGAGAGACGGAGCTGAGGAGTGAGCTTTCAACTCGGGGTTACCTTAAATTGTGATCTGTGGCAAAGGCCACTCTCTGTGAGTGGGGACCCCACAAGATCCAGGGAGACACATCTGGAAGAACCCAGGGATCTGCGGGGTTTGGAAACTCCAGGCGGGGCTGTGTGCCAGAGACAGAGATGCTTGGGCACAGGCTGAGTGAGCTTAAAGCACAGCAGAGGCCAGGGAGACAGGAGTGTTGAGCGCTTTTCTCTGAAGGCACACTGAGGAGTGGGGCCCCAAGCTCTCAGCTCCTCCAGGCCAGAGACTGGGAGGCCGCCATTTTCATTCCCATGCTCTGGAACTCTACAGAAAGCGTTCAGGGAACAAAAGCCCCCAAAAGCAAACCAGAGCAGAATACTTAGCCTGGCCCCTGGTAAGGGCAGTGTAATACCACCTCAGGCAAAGACACTTGAGAATCTCTATAACAGGCCCCTCCCCAAGAAGATCAGCAAGAAATCCAGCCAAGACCAAGTTCACTTACCAAGGAGAACAGCTGAATTCCAGAGGAGAAGAAAGCAAAGCCTGGAATTCATGGCTTTCTCCCCATGATTCTTTAGTCTTGCAAAGTTAATATTTTTAATTTTATTTTTTTCTTCTACTAATTTTTTTTAACTTTTACCCTTTCCTCTTTTAATGTTTTTTAACTAGTTTATCTTAGCAATACCTTCCAAATAAAATTGTTTTTGAACTTTGCAAGGTTGGTTCAACATCCGCAAATCAATCAATGTGATACAATACATTAATAAAAGAAAAAAACAAGAATGATATGATACTCTCAATAGATGCTGAAAAAGCATTTGACAAAGTACAGCATCCTTTCCAGATCAAAACTCTGCAAAGTGTAGAGATAGAAGTACATACCTCAATATCATCAAAGCCATTTATGAAAAACCCACCTCAAATATCATTCTCAATGGAGAAAAACTGAGAGCTCTTCCGCTAAGGTCAAGAACATGGCAGGGATGTCCATTATCACCACTGCTATTCAACATAGTACTAGAAATCCTACCCTCAGCAATCAGACAACAAAAAGAAATTAAAGGCATCCAAATCAGCAAAGAAGTCAAACTCTCACTCTTTGCAGATGATATGATACTTTATGTAGAAAACCCAAAAGACTCCACTCCAAATCTTCTAGAATTGTACATGAATTCAGTAAAGTGTCAGGATATAAAATCAATGCACAGAAATCAGTTGCATTTCTTTACATCAACAACAAGACAGAAGAAAGAGAAATTAAGGAGTCAATCCCATTTATAATTGCACCCAAAACCATAAGATACCTAGGAATAAACCTAACCAATGAGGCAAAGAATCTATACTCAGAAAACTCTAAAGTACTCATGAAAGAAATTGAGGAAGACACAAAGAAATGGAAAAATGTGA
>NC_081557.1:224481367-224528733 GCF_022355385.1 Mustela nigripes | reverse complement strand
CAGTTGCATTTCTTTACATCAACAACAAGACAGAAGAAAGAGAAATTAAGGAGTCAATCCCATTTATAATTGCACCCAAAACCATAAGATACCTAGGAATAAACCTAACCAATGAGGCAAAGAATCTATACTCAGAAAACTCTAAAGTACTCATGAAAGAAATTGAGGAAGACACAAAGAAATGGAAAAATGTTCCATGCTCATGGAGTGGAAGAACAAATATTGTGAAAATGTTTATGCTACCTAAAGCAATCTACACATTTAATGCAATTCCTATCAAAATCCCATCCATTTTTTTCAAAGAAATGGAACAAGTAATCCTAAAATTTTTATGAAACCAGAAAAGACCTCAAATAGCCAGAGGAATATTGAAAAAGAAAGCCAAAGTTGGTAGCATCACAATTCCAGACTTCAAGCTCTATTACAAAGCTGTCATCATCAAGACAGCATGGTACTGGCACAAAAACAGACACATAAATCAATGGAACAGAATAGAAAGCCCATAAATAGACCCTCAACTCTATGGTCAACTAATCTTCAATAAAGCAGGAAAGAATGTCCAATGAATAAAGACAGTCTCTTTAATAAATGGTGTTGGGAAAATTGGACAGCCACATGCAGAAAAATGAAACTGAACCATTTCCGTACACCACACATGGAAATAGACTCAAAATGGATGAAGAACCTCAATGTGAGAAAGGAATCCATCAAATCCTTGAGGAGAACAAAGGCAGCAACTTCTTCGACCTCAGCAACATCTTCCTAGGAACATCGCCAAAGGCAAGGGAAGCAAGAGAAAAAATGAACTATTGGGACTTTATCAAGATCAAAAGCTTTTGCACAACAAAGGAAATAGTTAACAAAACCAAAAGACAACTGACAGAATGGGAGAAGATATTTGTAAACGACATCTCAGATAAAGGACTAATATCCAAAATCTAAAAGGGCTTATCAAATTCAACACCCAAAGAACAAATAATTCAATCAAGAAATGGGCAGAGGACATGAACAGGCATTCCTGCAAAGAAGACATCCAGATGGCCAACAGACACATGAAAAAGTGCTCCACATCACTCGGCATCAGGGAAATACAAATCAAAACCACAATGAGATACCACATCACACCAGTCAGAATGGCTGAAATTAACAAGTCAGGAAATTACAGATGCTGGCAAGGATGCAGAGAAAGGGGAACCCTCCTACACTGTTGGTGGGAATGCAAGCTGGTGCAGCCACTCTGGAAAACAGCATGGAGGTTCCTCAAAAAGTTGAAAATAGAGCTACCCTATGACCCAGCAATTGCACTACTGGGTATTTATTCTAAAGATACAAATGTAATGATCTGAAGGGGCACGTGCACCCAAATGTTTATAGGAGCAATGTCCACAATAGCCAAACTATGGAAAGAATCTAGATGTCCATCAACAGATGAATGGATAAAGAAGATGTGGTATATATACACACTGGAATACTATGTAGCCATCAAAAGAAATGAAATCTTGCCATTTGTGATGACATGGATGGAACTAGAGGGTATCATGCTTAGCGAAATAAATCAATCAGAGAAAGACAACTATCATATGATCTCCCTGATATGAGGAAGTGGAGATGCAACGTGGAGGGTTTGGGGGGTCAGAAAAAAATAAATGAAATAAGATGGGATCAGGAGGGAGACAAACCATAAGAGACTCTTAATCTCACAAAACAAACTAAGGGTTGCAGGGGGAAGGGGGCAGGGAGAGGGTGGTGGGGTTACAGACAGTGGGGAGGGTATGTGCTATGGTGAGTGCTGTGAAAGTGTATAAACCTGGCAATTTGCAGACCTGTACCCCTGGGGCTAATAATACATTATATATTAATTTAAAAAAACAAAAAACAAAAAACTAAAATCCATGCTTGCATGTCTCCTGAATCACCCTAACCAGCACAACCTTGTAACTATTCCCTATCTAAGCAATAATCACAAATCTAAAGGCTCCAGACTCTGTAGCTACTTTGGAATGGTCCTTAACACTTTAATCTGATGACTCCAAGATTACTTATCTGTACTTCTTTCCTGATTCCTCATTTCCAATTCTCTCTTTAAGCCATTTCATTCAGACTTCTGTACCTCACCCTCCACTAGATGCTCTCACTCACAGCTCTTCTTGCCAACACCACCAGACTCCCCAGTTGTACGATAACAAGGGTGCATTCTCCTACCTTACTTCACTGTATCTCTCAGCAGTGTTTGACTCTAGCTTGCTACCTTCTTTTTGAAACTCCTCTTTCTGTTGGATCCTGGGATACAAAACAAATTATCCGAGAAGTCATAGAGGGATAGATAGATAAAACAACATGTAATTTGTGCTATATTTCAGATTTGCAGGAATAAGGAAGTGACAAATTCCAAAGGCATAAGGAGGAGGGATTACAAATGAGGTATGTTTTTTGCTGGATTAAGAAAAATGACAATATTGATGTGTTAGCATGAATAACAACAAACACAAAGTATTTACCCTAGGAGCATATAATGCATATACATATGTATGTATATCCATTATCAGCTATTAAATGATATCAAGCTTACCTTGTAGCTAAATCTTTGCGTTAAAAAAAGGACTGTGTTTTCTCTTTCTTTGAAGGCAACACAGGAAACCTATGGTGATGAACCATAGAATAATTGAATGTTTTTCCTTGTGCTAAAAAAAAGTAGACTACAAAGATTCTACATGTATGACATTATACTCAGTTGTTCAATGTGAAAAAAATATGAAATGTGAAAAAAATACCTTTTTACCCAAAAACAGAGTATACCTGGAAAACAAGGGCTATTTCCTTTTCACCTGTCCATACCCAGGGTAGAAAGTGTTCAATAAATGACAGTTGAGTAAAACTATATTGATTAATACTAACAAGCAACTTATATAGTAAAAAAAAGTATTATTTTCCCCATTCTGCAATAGGAAAACAAAAATTAGGTAAGCTTCTGAAGGTCACCCAACTAGTGAATAAGTATCTTTCCAATATGCCTATACTTTAGTTTTGAGTATCCTTTCAGCTATTCATAAAACACCAATATTTATAATTTTTTATCAGTAAACATAAAAACATAACTTCCTTATTGTTTACTTGGGACACTGACTCTCAAGATGAATTAGGAAAAAAAAATCCTGTGAAGAATTTTACCCGGAGAAGTAGGTTTCAGGCTCCAAGTTGCCAACCGACTTGCATCAGCAAAATTCTAAGGCACAAAGTAACCTTTATTAAAATGCTCTTATTGGGGGAAACAAAAATCTCTTTTCATAAAACAAATCAAGGCCAAAATTGAAAACTTCTAAAAACATGAGCTTTACGAGCTAAGCAAACAGAGCAATTCTTTCCATAAATACCTGAACACTGAACAGCAACACCAGTTCCTAATTTTGAAGTTGCTACTCTATTCATTCCCTTTCAAAATTTCCTTTGAAATTATATTAGTATGAAGGGTGATTATTTTGAGTATAAGAAATGAAAGCCAACACAGCCATTAGTATTTGACATTTGGAGATTTGCAGTCACCTAAGATCTCCGTGTAAATATTTATGAGAAAAATGTCCCTGGCTTTATGACATGCACTTTTTTTTACCCAATCTCAGCACTGGTTTTGAATTCCCATCTTGACACAAATCCATTGGCTTCGCCTGAGGTAGCAAGTCTTTTGAACGAGTACATAAATACTGCGCATTATTGCACCCAGTTATCTTTATGAAAATCTTTCAAGTTATGATGGCCTTTGGCTCACTCTTTTATCTCAGATGACAAAACTGAGGCACAAAATGAACAAATACCCAAGTGACAAACATCCAGATGAAGTTGAGGATTCCTGTCCTCCAGAGGTGAGGCTCACTCAACATGATACATTTCATGAAGGAAATCCATGGAACCAGAAAATAGATTTTTTAAATAAATATATGAAATCACTGAAAAAAAAATAACCAGGGGCATGCCAGGTTATCTGGATGTGTGAAGACCATTAAAAACAAAAAATAAAAACCACTTTAATTATCAACCTCAAAATGAAAGAATGTAAATGCCTAAGGAAAACCCTGAGTTTTCCTTTCTACCAATTAGTTGTATATTTCACCTAAATACTTTGCATTTCCCCAACCTAGTGTGTCAGTTGTCCCTTCAAATATTCAAATTCTTGTTCCCCTTAGCATTGATTTATGTATGCTATTCTAAGAAGTTGCAATTACATTCCATTTTTAAAAAAAAAATTTATATGGGACACCTGGATTTCAGTTCAGGTCATGATCTCAAGGTCCTAGGATGGAGCCCTCCCTCAGGCTTCACATTCAGCGGGGAGTCTGCTTGAAATTCTCACTCCCTCTCTGTTTTGCCCTCTCCCACTCTCAAAAATAAATAATAAATAAATAAATCTTAAAGAATTTCTTTTAAAAAGCAGTAAGTATAGAATTTTTTAGAACTTTTTCTTCTGAGTACTTGAGCTCCATATTTCTTCATATGAACCATAACTTCTCTTTCTTCACAAGGCTTTAGAATGTCATACACAGTGAATGAAAAGAAAATACTGTAAGTCTTGACTATATAAAGAAGTGGAAATACTGAGACATATAGTTTTAGGAAGCATTTTTGACCATACACCTGTGCTCTGTAACATTCTTAGTAGAAGATTTAGGAGATGAGATCAGTTCTGTCAGTTACATAGGTGGTGTGTTTTACAAACCCAAGTCTGTCTCTCCATTTCTGCCATCATTACCTTAGTTCCAGGCTTCCATTTTTTTCTACTTAGATAACTGCAAAGCCGTTATGACAAACTGCATTTTCCAAAGATGACTACAAGATCCCCTATCCCACATATGCTTTTCTAGATCCTTGCTACTTACTCATCAACAGGGACACACCAGATCCCCTTTGCTTGAATCTGTGTGGTTATGTGACTTTCTTTTAAGCAACAGAATACTGCAGAAGGAATTCTATGTGGTTTCCAAAACTGGATCATAAAGTCTGATTCAGCTTCTACTTGTTTGCTGAAACACTCACACCATACTTAAAATCCTGAGCCACCATGATAGAGGTCAAATTACCCTCAGGCAACCATGCTGCAAGGAAGGGGAGCCCTATGCAACAGACAAATATAGGTGCTCTATTGGGCAGTCCTTGTCTTTCCTGGCAGTCCAGAGACTGGCCAAGTGAGTAAACAAACTTTCATATGATCTCATCCCCCTGACATTGATCCACCCATGACTCCTGCAGCTTTTTTTGAGGCCAGACATCATGGACTATGAATAAACTAACCCTGTTGTACTCTTTCTGTATTCCTGACCCACAAAATCCATGAATATTTTAAGCTATTGTGTTTGAGGAAAATTGGTTATGCAGCAATGGCAACTGGAACAGCCTCATCATAACAGGATGCAGGGACTGAATGTTTGTGTTGCCTCAAAATTCTTATGTGAAAAGCCTAACCCCCAATGTGAAGGTATTAGGAGGTAAGACCCTGCAAGAGGTGATTATGTCATAAAGGCAGAGTCCTCATGAATTCTAAAGTCTCTTTAAAAAGGGACACCAGAGAGCTCTCTCACGCACTTTTTACCATGTGAAGATACTAGGAGAAATTGGTAGCCTACAACCTAAAAGAGAGGTCTTGCCAGACCCTGACCATGATGGCATCCTGATCTTAGACCTCAACTCTCTAGAAATGTGAGAAATAAATTCCTGTTGTTTTTAAGACAACAAGTGCATGGTAATTTGTTATAGTCATGGAAACTCAGGTTCAGAGGTCCTACTTCTGATCTGCTATCACTGTGACTTATTTCCCACAAAGTTGTCAGTATTATCCTTCAAAAATGGAAGCTTAACTATGTATGTATGACCCTCCTTTATCAGCTCCTCATTTTTTGCCACTATAAATTCTTTGTCTTCACCTTCACCTGGGCCCTCAACATGGAGCAATAATCCTTCAGTTCTTCTCTACTCAATGAACTCTCTCATTGCCCTAGAGTTAGTCTAAATAAATATCGGCATCAAGTCACTACTCCCCTATCAGCAAATTATATTGCCATTTATCTCATCAAGAAAGCTAATGACAGGGGCGCCTGGGTGGCTCAGTGGGTTAAAGCCTCTGCCTTCGGCTCAGGTCGTGATCCCGGGGTCCTGGGATCGAGCCCCGCATTGGGCTCTCTGCTTGGCAGGGAGCCTGCTTCTTCCTCTCTCTCTGCCTGCCTCTCTGCCTACTTGTGATCTTTGTCTGTCAAATAATTAAATAAAATCTTTAAAAGAAAAAAAAAGAAAGAAAGCTAATGACATTTAAGGGAAGATCACTTCAACTATCAATGCCCCATCCAAATTTAGTTGCATACACACATATCTTTGTTCCTGTCCTGACTCATATAAGTAGTCTCTTTCCTTTGCCGAAAGCAAATTAATCAATCCTATGCCTTTGATCATATTTCCCACCACTACCTCTGGAAACTTGTTCTGACAGTTATCTACTCTATTACTAAAATTTTCTAACTCTCCTTAATTCTTGGCTCTCTGGCTGAATCTTTAAGAATACGCATATTTCTCTCATCCTTAAAAAAAAAAAAAAAAAAAGAAAGAAGGAAAGAAGGAAGAAAGAAAGAAAAAGTCCTCCCTCAGAACAATATAGAGAGACTAGAAATAAAACCACATTTATATGGTCAATTAATCTACAACAGAGGACAAAAGGATATATAATGGGTAAAAGACAATCTCTTCAACAAATGATATTGGGTAAACTGGACAACAACATGCAAAAGAATGAAACTGGACCACTTTCTTACACCAGGCACAAAACTAAATTCAAAATGGACTAAAGATCTAAATGTGAGAACTGAAGCCATAAAAATCCTGAAGAAAACATAGGCAGTTATTTCTCTGACATCAGACATAGCAACATTTTTCTAGATGTGTCTCCTCAGGCAAAGGAAATAAAAGCAAAATCAAACTATTGAGACTATACCAAAATAAAAACTTTCTCACAATGAAGAAAACAATCAATAAAACAAAGAGGCAACCTTCTGAGTGGGAGAAGATATCTGCAAATGATATATCTGGTAAGGGTATTCTATCCAAAATAAATAAAGAGCTTACACAACTCAACAACCCCCCAAAAAACGAATAATCTGCCTTAAAAATGGGCAGAGGAGCTAAGTAACATTTTTACAAAAACCAAATAAAGATAGTAGCCAGACATGTGAAAAAGAAGCTCAACATGAATAATCACAAAAAAAATGCAAATAAAACCACAATGAGATACTACTTTATGGCTAAAATAAAAAACATAATAAATAACAAGTGTGGGTGAGGATATGGAGGAAATGGAACCCTCATGCACTGCTGGCAGGAATGCAAATTGGTGCAGCCACTGTGGAAAACAATATAGAGGTTCCTCAAAACATTAAATATAAAATTGCTATTTGATCCAGTATTTCCAATATGGGATATTTACCCAAAGAAAATGAAAACACTAATTTGCTTTCTGTTTATTGCAGCATTATTTGTAATAGCCAAGATATGGAAGCAACCCAAGTGTCCATTGATAGATAAATGGATGAAGAAGATGTTGTATGTATATGCAATGGAATATTACCTAGCCATAAAAAAGAATGAGATCTTACAACTTCCAACAATATGGATGGTTGTAGAGGGTGTAACATTGAGTGAAATAACTTAGAGAAAGACAAATACCATATGATTCTACTCCATTGTGAAATTTAAGAGACAAAATAAACAAAAGCAAAAAAAGAGACCAACAAAAAAAGACTTAAATACAGAGAACAAACTGATGGTTGCCAGAGTGAGGTGGGGATAGGCAAAATAAAGGGAATTAAGAGTACACTTATCTTGATGATCACTGAATAATGTATAGAACTTTTTTGAATCATTTTATTGTACACCTGAAACTAATACAACACGATGTTAATTAGACTTTATTGGGGAAAAAAAAGTCCTCCCTAAAAAAAAGAAAGAAAGAAAGAAATCCCCCGCCTTAAAACTCCTCTCCCTTCTAGATATTAATCTCTGGTGAACTGTAGAACTTGGCTACAAAATGTTCCCATTATAGTACGGACACCACTTTGCCGTGAGATCTTGACATTATTCCACCCAGAGAAGGAGTCTATCCCTTTACATTTTGAATCTGAATGTCCATGAAAATTGCTTTACCTAATAGAATACTGTCAACATGAGAAAAAGCTCCAGCCAGCATCCAGGTAGGATGGCTCAGTTATTTCTGACATTACAGACATTACAGACATCACAGCCATCCCAGCTGAGTCCCAGTCATGAAGACAGGCCCAGATGTACAATGCAGATCAGGGATAAACTATCCCAACTGAGCCCAGACCAAATTATTGACCCAAAGAATTGTGAGCTAATAGATTATTATTGTTTCAAGGCAACAAGTGTCACAGTGGTTTGCTATGCAGTAAGTTAACCGATGTAGCAATTCATACATACAAGTGGGACACCACTGGGACAAAACTCCAATACAGGTAGCATTGGCTTTGAACCAGTTGGCTGGAAAAGTAGCAAGGGAACTATTAACAAAGGTAATGAAAAGATGAAAATAGTGAGAAAACTTCTATAACAGGTTAGAAAATGGTGATCTTTCTTATGGGGTAGAAAAAAGATTGTCAAACCATCATCGATGATAATTTGCAAGAGTGAATATGTACCTAATGATGTGTAGATTTGGATAATAGCAAGCAGAATGCTGAAAGTATCAATTAAGCACTCCTAGTCAAATGTGACCAGAAGGAGAAATGATAAAGGAACTGTTCCAATTCACAAGTTGAATTTTGAGAAAATGCAGAAAAAAACAACCCAGGCTGTTCTCAGTTGGAAAATAAAGCTCATTCTTATAAATCTGGCCCCAAACCAGAAAAAAAGCTCTAAAAGTAAGGTAGAGCCTCAGGCTAAAGATCAGATTGAGGATGTAAGCCTTTGTCAATACCTTACAAGGATTTGAGGTAGTGCATAACAGAACTTCTCATCTCGACACAGGTCCTCAGGATGTCAAAGTACAGAGAGAACCATATGCAAAAAATTGTACTTTTTACAATTTTTTACAATGTTGATTATAGTATGATACACCAAAAATCTATAAAGAACTCTGCCAATATGAATAAGGAAAGACTGGGACAGTTAAAAGTGAGTGTCTGAGTCTCCAACTTCCTATAGCTAAGCAACAAAGTGGGAAAACTGTTCAGCTTCTCACTTCAGGGCCATCTTTTACATAAAAATAAGGACATCTCCAAGCGCAGAATCAAGAACCAAAAGGACAGAGCCAAGAGCCTCAGAGAATTATTAGACTAGGTAACCACTCCATGGGAGCAGACTAAAACTTATTCAAGGAATTCCTGCTGTCCTCAGGCTTACAGAACCTGATAACTTATGCTCTGCCACACTGCAGAACTTCTATGGTATAGGCACTGCTATCTCTTTCCCATTCCTCCTTTTATAAATGGCAGTGATTACTGTGTTGTATGGGAAGGGGGGGCCAGATAACTCTTAATTCTTGTCCATAGGTGTATATACAAAGGGAAATAGCTGGGTCTTATTTTCATCCAGATCTCATCACGTGTTCATGGACTTTGAACTTTAGGCTTGGTGAGAAAATTAGATGACAATTTTTGGGTCCTGAGCATATTTAGCACAAGATAAGAATATGTATAATTTGTGGACATAGAACACTTGATGATGGACTAACAAATGGCCATAAATTCTTCTCGTTCCTGCACACATGCCTTTTTGCAGGGTAACTCCACCCCTCCTCCCATCAAGACAAAAAGTCTGTGCCTCTGTCCCTTGAATACTGGCTGACCTTGTGTTTTGCTTTGACTATGAGAACATGGCAGAAATAAAACCGAACAAGTTTGAGCATAGATTTCAGAAAGTGTCACATAGAACATGCCTCTCTTGAAATGCTGTCATCTTGTGAACGTGCTTGACTCTCTTGAGAATGAGAGACTCTGTATGAAGTGACAGGTCTATCTGTCCCAAAAGCTCCAGACAAATGAATGAGCTCAGACAATACCACATGAAGAAAAAAAAAAAAAATCCCCTCTGAGCCCAGCTCAAAACATCAGCCCACAGAACTATGAGTAAATTAAAATTGTTGTTTTAGGCCCCTTTGTTTTGGGATGATTTGTTATACACCAATGGAAAACCAATACAAAGTCTTTTTATCTAATCAGACTACTGTCTTGAAGTGTCTTGTTTTAAATATATTTCTTTACTTCTCTTTCTCTATGCTTTGTCTAGATAATTGCATCCACTTGCTTGGTTTTCAAAGCCACAATTAATAATATCCTACCCTGATGTCAGAGAACACATACCTCTATCACTTCACTTTGAAAAACCTATTTTTTCTCCTCTGCAATAGGACTCATAATGGTCGTGCCTATCACATGCAATTTATTTTGAGAATTAGTTGAACTAATTCATGGAATATACTTTTTTAAATATTTTTATTTTTTTATTATGTTCAATTAACCAACATTAGTTTTGATGCAGGGTTCAATGATTCATTAGTTCTATGTCACACCCTGTGCTCATCACCATACGTGCCCTCCTTAATACTCATCACCCACCTCCTTCTGAGGAGGGGGTTTATTTCCTGGACTCTGTTTATTTCCTGGACTCTGGATTCTTTACAGAGTATACTTTAAAACGTAGCTAGTACATAGTAAACATGTGTAGTATGTTGCATTGTTCACTAATTATTATCCTTACAACTAACCTCATCCTACTGTTAAATTTCAGATTTTACTATTATCTATAATCAAAACTATTTTTTTTAAAGATCTTATTTATTTGTCAGAGACAGAGAGAGAGCGAGCGAGCACAGGCAGACAGAGAGGCAGGCAGAGGCAGAGGGAGAAGCAGGCTCTCTGCTGAGCAAGGAGCCTGATGTGGGACTCGATCCCAGGACTCTGGGATCATGACCTGAGCCGAAGGCAGCTGCTTAACCAACTGAGCCACCCAGGCGTCCCTATAATCAAAACTATTTTTAACTAGTAGAACAACTAAATTAAAATTTGATATCAGAAATCTCAAAGGTGATTCTAGACTAGGAGATAACTTTTGAAAAAATTGGGGATTTTTCAGAAGAATCCTAAATTAGTAACCAGATAACTGCCAGACTGTTAATGATTTATTTCTGCATTGACTTATATCCTAGTCAAAAAAAAAAAAAAAAAAATCCCTTACCCTTGTCAATCTAGAAAGGACTTTAGATATATCTAGCCTAAATGGAGGAAGCTGATACCCAAAGAAAATACACCATTCGTCTGAGAGTACACTGTAATTATTCTCAGTCTTGGAACCCAGACACAACTACCAATTCAGGGCCCTGAGCACCATACCTCACTGTTCCCCTGCATTAAACTCAGTGTCCTCATGTGATCATCAGAAGTAGCTCCAAGGCTAAAACATTTTTGCAGAGTGTTCCAGTTCCACTTGAACTGTAAAAAGTTGCAAAGTACATCTCTCACACTCTTACAAAAAGAAAGCAGTCTGAATATCTGAACTCACAATTTTCTTGAACCTGCTTGAAGGCTGCGTTCTTCAGGCAAACAGCCAGCTGAAATCTCTGAATAGATGGATCCCAGCAGGGTGAGACAAGATACTTGCTTACCTGAGATGCCAATAAAAAGAATTCAGCTGTAGTCATTAGTAAATTGGGAAGGACAAAATGTTGGCTAATGAGAGAATATAGAACTGCTGGGGGTACAGATATAAATGGAATTCCCAGCTACATTCAGACTCTTCTCCATGGACTCCGAAAGGTTTTCACAAACATATTAAACTAGAGACCTGAGAAAGAGTCTCCTGTGGCATACGCTAGTTGTAGGAAGACAGCCACTATGGGAAAGGAACAGAACACCACCCCCACCCACCCAGTGGCTTCTTTCCTGTGCCCCCTATGGAACAAAAGCCTTGAACTAAAGGCAAAGGGGCAAAAATTGCTGTCTTTTGGGGACAGTACTGAAAACTCATTATAACAGGAGTAGAAATAGGAAAACAAACAAAAACAGACAAACCTCTCCATACCTGGGAGAGGGTAAGTTGCCCAGTTGCCCAGAACTACAGTCAGGGAAGGGATGGGAACACTGACCTGATTATATCCCCAAGATCAGGGACACAGTGCCTGCTCAGGACCAAGGATTCATGACAATGGCCAAGAACAGTCCCACCAGTCTTAATGTAAGGGCAGTAACAAGTTGCCCTGCCAATATCCAGTAACAAGTTGGGCTGACCAGTATCCAGCAACAAGTTGGGCTGACCAGTATCCAGCAACAAGTTGAGCTGACCAGTACCCAGTAACAAGATGCATAGGAATACCACTGGAGTGGTGCAAGGCCGGGAGAAGGAGGGAAGCAGAAAGGGGAGGCTCTTTAAGCTGAGGTTAGAGCTGACATGGAGGGAAGCCCACTGAAAGGGACACCGCCTCTCGGAAAACCAGGAAGCACCAGGAAATTTGATGACTAATGCCCTGAGGCTAACCATAACAACCAAATATCCCAAATGCTGATTAACTCCTAGCTAAAGTGACTCATACTCCCACAACTGAAGGCCTAGAAGAAGGAAAGTCATGCTCATTTCCAAGCATAAAATCCATTCACCACAGTGACTATTATCCTGCACAAGATGTCTCGCTGTATATATAGAGAGATTTATTTTCTTTTAAAACTGTCTTTATTTATTTGACAGAGAAAGAGGAAAAAGAGTGCACAGGCAAGGGGAGCAGCAGATGAAGAGGGATAAGCAGGCTTTCAGCTGAGCAGAGAGCCTAATGAGGGGCACCATCCCAGAACCCTGCAATCATGACCTGAGCTGAGGGCAGACACTTAACTGACTGAGTCATCCAGGTCCCTCCGAAAGAGAGATTTTTTATAAGGAATTAGTTAATGCAATTATGGAGGCTGACAAGGCTCACTGTCCACAAATGGGTCAGCAAGCTGGAGACCAATGAGAACTGATGCTGTAATTTCAGTCCAAAATCCTACAAGCTCAAGACCCAAAAAGAGCTGATGTTTCAGTCCTAGTTTGAAGAAACAACCACAAATTTTCCAAAACTAATAGCAAACACCAAACCCCAGATATAAGAATCTTAGAGAACACCAAGCAATATCAGTACCAGAGGGGAAAAAGAAAATACTTTAAAAACAAACAAACAAACAAAAAAAAAACCTCATGAGGATATATCATTCTGACTGCTAAAAACCAAAGGAAAAAATCTTAAAGACAGCCATAGAAAAAAGACATGTTATCCACAGGACAATAAAAATGAGAAATATAAAATGCTTCTTGTCAAAAACTATAGAAGACAATGAAGAGACATTTTTTAAGGGCTAAAGGAAATAAAAGTTTATGCTACAATTCTAAACTTAATGAAAGTACCTTTCAAAAATAAAGGACAAATCAAAACTTTCTCATATAAACAAAATAGAGAAAATTCATTGTCAGGAGATCCATCTTAAAAAACTGCTAAAAGGAGTTTTTTAAGAACTAATGACAACATGAGAGACTGTGGGCTCTGAGAAACAAACTGAGGGCTTTGGAGGGGAGGAGGGTGGACATTGGGAGGACCTGATGGATATTCAGGAGGGCATGTAGCACGTATTGCATGGAGCACTGGGTGTGGTGCATGAACAATGAATCTTGGAACACTGAAAAAATAAAATGATTTTTTTTTAAAAAAGATCTAATGGCAACAGGCAGAAATCTGGATATAAACAAAGAAAGAAAAAACAATAAGAAATGGAGCAGATGAAGTAAAATTAATTTTCTTTGTTTATCTGAACAGTCTTAAAAGATAACTGACCATTTAAAGCAAAGATGGTCGCAATCATTGTGTATTTACAGCATATAGAAACATAAAACATACAATAGCACAAAGAATGAGAGGAAAAAACTTGGAATATCCAGTTCTAATGATTAACACTACTTGTGAAGTATATAATATCATTTGAACAGACTCTGATTAATTAGAGATGTACATTGTAAATCCTAAGGCAACCACTAAAACAATATAATTCAGTGTCCTTTCTATAGTCTTTGATTTTGCTACAATAATAAATTATTTAAATATCTGAGTATAAATTGATGAGAGAATGTGTATTTTTCTATCAGATATTTACTGTCTTTAGGTATTCTTTATGCGTAGAAACTTAATTATATCTAACTCATGCAAATGCTTCCAATTAATGTCTCTATACCTAATAATTAAGCACTTATTCAGTTATTATCTCAGGGGGATTGTCTTTTTACAAAGACTATAATTTCCTTGATATTAGGAGCTTTGCTTTGCTCTCTAAATCTTAAAACGACCAGAGTTCTCAGCACATGACATGTGTTAAGCCAAGTGTTATTTACAGACGAAAGCCTTGGTGGTAGATGGTGGGTTTTTCTTAACTTTGCTGTCTCCATTCTTGGCGCTGCCTGTCGCTGGCCTCTTAGCACAAGCTACCATAATGCAGTTTCATCTGTCCCTGTGCTATTCATAGTCCACCCTACAGGCAAGTTCAACTTACATTTCTGATCTTAACTGTATTTTGCTTCTCAACCAAGAAGATAAGCTTTTGCTAATGTTATCAGTCCACTTTGTTTTATTTTGAAGGCCCACCAGAAATCCATAAAGCAAAACAGGATGTCAAGGAATGTTATAGACGTTCTCATATGTAAGTGGGAAGCTGGTTACACCAGATGAGCCTCATAATCTCGATCGTAACTGTATTTTGCTTCTCAACCAAGAAGATAAGCTTTTGCTAATGTTATCAGTCCACTTTGTTTCATTTTGAAGGCCCACCAGAAATCCATAAAGCAAAACAGGATGTCAAGGAATTTTATAGACGTTCTCATATGTAAGTGGGAAGCTGGTTACACCAGATGAGCCTCATAATCTCTTTCACATCTACAGTCCTGTGACTTATTTCTTGAATGTCCATTCAAATGGCCGCCCATGTCATGATGAAAATACCATGGTTGTAACTGAGATAATGAGCTGTTGACAAGGCCTATCCTCATAGATAAGGGACTTGATTGATGGGTGAGTTTTTACTTATTTTTTTTGGTGGATGGAGTCAAATCTCTCTATCTGATATCGATAGGAATATGAGGAGTACTCAGTTTCTGAACGTCAGGCAGCTTAACTACAATAGATGGAAACATCACTGGGAATCAGAGACAGAATAGAGAGTTTGGGGCTAGGTTGATATATTTCATTATCTGACGCTAGAAAGAAATGGTAAGCAGAAACCAAAAAAGGCAGACTAAATTTTTCACTTATCTATTGAATGCAGATAGTGGAACAAATAAATAACAATTTATGAAGGCAATACCATAGAAATATGCAAACTTAAAGACATGATCTTCTCCACCCTGCTGTGAAACCACAAAATGAAAATACATATTTCCAGGGAAGAAAAAAGAAGGGGGAAAAAAAAGTGTTTTCTTTTTTTTTTGAGGAAAAAAAACACTATTTTTAAAAAATAATATGTTTATAGGTTAAAGCATTTATCACCTTCTGATATATTATTTTAATTGTAGTTATTTTAAGACCACAAGTTTCTAAATTACTCACATAAAACAGATCTTGGTAAAACTTTCAAAAAGTTAAATCCCCTAAAACTCTCAAAATGCATGTTTTTTAAATATATTAATGCTCCATCCTTCTATGAATCTTATTATGTTTGACATTTTAATGATAATAAGATCAATTTCTGAAACTTGCTTTCTTTTTTACTGTGTATTCCAAGACCATTCTAATGAGTAATGTGAAAAATGAGATAAAAATGTGTCAAAACTGAGAAAAATTGCATCCTATCGTTATGCCAATTATCAATTCTCTAGCTACTATCTTTGTCACCCCTTTTTATTATCAATATTGTCTTGGCATTTTTTAAGACACATAATATCTTTATAAAAAATAGAATTCTAACATGCACTTCCGCTGTTACATAAAAGTAGAGCGTTCCCATGAAAACTTTCTTATGTCAAAATGGTTTAAAGCAGAGAGTATCCCCTGCTTTTCAAAAGTCCATGTTACACCACCTGGCATTTTTGAAAGTCCCACATTAGTACCTGAAAGAAATTCAAAGAGGATTTATAAAAAATAAAAAATTAAAAGTAAAAAAAAAAAAAAAAAAGCCATTATGCTGCTAATGTCAGTATAGTTACCCACTCTTCAGTCACACAACATTATAAAAAAGACTGATTAATAAATTGCTTTCTAATGCCTGGTATAAATCATTAGGATATTTATATGCTTAAACACATATAGAAATACTCTATCGAGCTTCCACAGCTGGCCGTTTCCTCACACGCAACCTGTGTGTAGGTAGCTTTGTTGATGCTTGCCTGTACCCTAATTTTTGTTGCTATCAGCATGGATCAAAACCAAAATTTAAATCCCTATAAATTCCTGTGACTAGTGGAATCAAAACAAGAAGTAACAATTATATCTTCAAGGATCTTCCTGAAATATGTTTTCTCAGAGATCTTCCTTTTATGATGTATATTTCATTCCTATAGGCTCTTTCTTTGCTCATGGTTGTTTAGAAATTAGCTCTAATATTACTGTTACCTCACTGATCAGTAATGTGATTTGGGCCATTAGCAAAATCATCATTGCAATGTTATTTTTTAGTTCATTCATCTATTTTTCATAAAATGTCTATGATACACTGGGCACTCTGTTAAACAATGTTAATACGATGTTAATCAAATAAGGCATAGTTTCAAATTTCTCACAATTTCTGGTCTTACATGGGATAGGTAGTCAAAAAGATAATAATACTAAGGGAAAAAATGTTAGTTCTATGATAGATAATGGAGCATATATCAGCAGGGACCTGATATAGCCTAGGAGATCAAGAAAAAGTTTCTAAGACAATGTGCTTTTAAACTGACATATTAAGAATGAGTAGAATTTAGCTAGGTGAAGGGGAGCAGGGGAAGAAGAAAATGGTACATTCCTAGCAATAGAAAGTGTATGTTAACAGTAACACGGGCAATGTGAGTTAAGTAAAACTAAAAGGGTAGGGGACATGGAAACAAGAGTCTGTAAGAATGAACCAAGACGAAACCAGGTAGGGTAATGTAACTCAGGCTAAAAAGAGTGTTTTATGTTAAGTAGGAGTACTGAGTGGCTTCTTTCAGAAGGATGATATAATTAAAATCTACATTTTCAAAAGATTATCCTCTGTGCATCAATTCTTCATCTGTGTAAGAGCTAATGTGGTCCCTTGTAGCTTTCAAATTCTGTGAGACACAAATTAGAAGTCTTGGCAGATTTGTTCAGCAATCTGTATATTTGAGTATTTGTCATTCCAAAAGACCACAGGCTTGGGTGACAAAATCCATTATCTGAGAATGTCTATGGAGACCTGAGTCTGGGAAAAGATGTGAGATTATTCCCTACTTCCCTTGGGCAAGACAGTGATGGCAGAACAGTGGAGCTATCCAAAACAAATTCTGCACAAAAATCCCAGCCTGTGCTCATTCATGTTTTGGCATTGCATACAGGACATATATGGGTTTTTTTAACAACAACAACAACAACAACAAAAATAGGTCATTATCCTGATGTTATAAATGAACATCATCATAATAATAATCATAGTTGAATGCAATCTGCCAGACTTTGTTAACTATTTTTTGATAGTTTCTCATTTGACCTTTGCAACAACTGTATGAGCTATGTACCCTTATTATTATGCCCAGTTTAAGGATAGGAAACTCACACATAACAAGTCACTTCTGTTGCCCTAGTTCATACACTGTGAGGTTGAAGCAAAATCCACACCTGAACTTTCTTTAGCCCTTTGGAACTTTATGCCCTACTGCATTCCTCACGTACACACCCCTACCCCATGTAAGTCAGGTTATGTTTTGTGAGGTGAAGCAGACAGGAGTGCAAAGTTGCCTCTGAAAACATGGGGTCCACTAGGCATTACATAAATGTAGAGAAGCCACTGTCTACTCTTAAAATGGCTACTCTAATATAGAGTAGCCGCTATCTACTCTTATGTCTACTCCTGCTCCCATTTCTGCACCTCAGTGCTCATTAAGAAAAGAGCACACTTGTGGGGCTGACTAGTATGCCACATTTCCAGTAATAAGAGGATTTACAAATAATAAATAACAAACTCAGGGCGCTTGGGTAGCTCAGTTGTTTGAGCATCTGACTCTTGATTTCAGCTCAGGTCATGATCTCAGGATCTTGAGACTGAGCCACTCACTGGGCTTTGCACTGGGCAGAGAGCTTGCTTAAGATTCTCTCTCTCTCTCTCCCTCTTCTCTGTGCCTCACTCCCCAGGGCTCTTGAAAGAAAGAAAGAAAGAAAGAAAGAAAGAAAGAAAGAAAAGTGAAGGGAAAGGAAAAGACTATTTGCCATAAGATTCAGAATTTTATCCACTTAAGTAATTTTTTTTCTGGAAGGAATTTCTCTTTCTTCTTCCAGAGGCTGAAGCAATTTGTATCATCTCAGGATTCCCCGCAGGTGACAGAGTGGCATCCTAGTAAAAAGATGGTGAGGAGAAAAAGAAATGCTCATTAAGAGAAAATTTTGTTACACGTGTCACACACATGCTTTCACTTCCACATAGAGCATCATTAAAGTCTGAACAAGGATACTTTGCCTGCCTTATCTTGGCTTTTCCTCATCTATCCCTGCATCTCCAAAAGCACCAGGAGGTGAGAAAGTAGAGATTTCACAAGCACTTTAGCATGAATTAACTCACTGTCACTTAGAGGTAAAAATATATATATATACAATTTTGATAAGCGGAGAGAAAAACGAAGACAAGGTAGAAAATTAGGGCAGTGAGAGCCAGAATTCTAGAGTGAATGAAATGCTTGGCTTTGGGTATCACAGTGGCCCCATTTCTGAACCTTTCTTTTCTCATTTACAAGTTGGAAAAAATAACAGTACCATCTCACTGGCAGTTTTCAGGACTAAATGAAAACTAGATAAAAAACAGTTAAGATAGCACTGATAATGCTATTATTATACAATAATGTATTTTATATATAATATCTTAAAATATTTAATATGCATTTTATTATAGAGAAGATAAAATTATAAAATTACAAAATTTTTATAAAATTCCTAGTACAAAAGTAGTTGTCTAAATTAAGTAGAAAAGTGTTATGCTACAAGATTTCTCTGAATTTGGAACATAATTAATAATTATCATAATGCCTTGCACTCACTTCTTCTTTACTCGATAAAACACTCACAGTTTAATCCTTGATTTAATTAGAATTATGATAAAAATTAACATGCAAAGTGCATAAAATAATATATTGTATGTAGTAAGTGCTTCATAAAAGTGAACTATTGAAAGATGATGTAGAGCTGAGTGGGGGGGGGGGGGGTCTAGAATCACACTATTGGTTCTGCTACTTGGTGGATGGATGACTTTGGTAAGTACTTCATCTCTCTGTTTCCTCAACTCTACACTGGACAAAAATAGTAACAGTGTGCTCAAAAGGCTGTTTTGAGGATTAAGTCTGTTCCTATATGTAACTAATTTTATAATTGCATGTAGTCTAGCATATTATAATATCCAATATATTATAATCACTAAGTAAAAAAAGAAAGAAAGCCACCTTGTAAATTATCAAAACCAGGCTTAAATCTAAGTCTTCAGTGCTCGGTCTAGTGCTTTCCAAAGCTACAAATTCAAAAAATCTCATTTTCTTATTTTTCCTACTCCCAACTCTCTATTAAGACAAAGAGGAAATAGCAGGGAATTAAGACCACAGATATGTTTAGAAGGGTAAATCCAAAGTGTCATTTCACCGCATCCGATTCTCTCCTCATTGCCCACCAGCGGCTGCTTGCTTACCCATACACATTCTTCCCGAACGCTCTACCTCACACACAGAGTGGGAAACAATGCCAATTTGCTTGGCAGAAGGGTCCTCAGAGCCCTTCACTGCATGTACAATATGCTACCTAACTTTCATGAAGGATCAAGCCAATCCAATTTTCTTTTCCTATTTGTTTAAACCAAGATAGCTCAAATACTTGACTGTTAGCTTTTATTTAGAAAAAAAAAATAAATTATAAAACAAAATTCTCACAAACAATACTCTTTGGAGTTCAAGTGCTTAAAAATACAACTCTGTTGGTCTTTTCATTTTCAGTTCCTCTGGCAACCAGTGAACCATAAGGGTTCTCCAAATTCCTCAGTCCTATTGCTCTGAGAGTTTGATTGGTCATTTTAAAGATCTTAAGAAAACAAAGGCTTGTAGGTTTGATATGCATTTCAATTAAGGAAATTTTCAGAAATAATACTGCAGAACATTTATACTCATTAAGGTACTTATTGTTCCATCATTGAAAGCATTTAAGCAGACCCCAGGCTACCACTTCGTAAGAATGCAGGGAATCTGGCGGGCATGACTGCTCCACCTGCCCAGTACTCCTCCCCATTTCTTCTGTAAGATGCTTTCCCACACTCCCAGCAGCTTTCCAATGGAAGCATTCATGTTTTTAATTGACTCTGGATCTCTGGATGCAGATTATTGGTCTAGTAGTAGGAAAAGTAAGTCAAAAGGGACCATCAGGGACTTTTCCAGATACTTTTCAAACCAAATGAGAGAACACAATGGTATAGAGCTGAAGATCTGGAGCTGTCAAGCCAGATTCCCTGTGTTCATATCAATTCCTCCCTCACAAGTTGAAAGTAATCAGAGAGGTGAGCACAGAGGATTTTTAGGGCAGTGAAAATACTCTATATGCCACTGTATTGGTGAATATATACGTCATTATACATTTGTCCAAACCCATAGAATGACAGTACACCAAGAGTGAAATATAATGTAAATTTATGAATTTTGAGTGATTATGATGTGTCAATGTAGGTTCATCAGTGGTAATAAACATACCATGCTAGTAGGGGATGTTGATGATTGGAAAGGCTACGCATTGTGGGGGCAGGAGCCATATGGTAAATCACTGTACATTCCCCTCTATTTTGCTGTTAACATGAAACTGCTCTAAAAACATAAAGTCTTATTTTTAAAAAAATGTTCAAAAATAACATTAATATGTGATTATTATCATTCAACACCTCATTGGTCATGAATTTGTAGAGAGAATATTTAAGTGATGAGGAGGGAGGGTTCCTGATCCTTCAAGGCTCTTTATTATTTCATTTGTATTTATTTGAGAAAAAGAGAGAGAGAGAGAGAAAGAAACCAAGCACAAGTCAGGGGCAGGGCAGAGAGAGAGGGAGAACAGACTCCTTGCGAGCAGGAAGCCCAATGTAGGGCTCAATCCCAGGACTCTGGGATCATGACCGGAGCTGAAGGTAGATGCTTAATTGGTGCACCCCAATAGATGTCCTTATCTAGAGTCCATTCTCTATCAATCTCTGGGTCTTATACGCCATTTCAGACAGTATTAGCCTTATTAGCCTTTCATTTCATTTTGTTTATTTTTCTTTTCTGGAGAATGCAACAAAAATTATTTAAAGTTAAAAGCAACAAGGAAACTTGGTTTGTTGATCCTTAACTGTTTTACTTTATTAAAGTAACAGCTTAATAAATGGTCCTTAAGTTTATCTATCTATCTATTTATCTATATCATCTAACTATATATTATCTAATACCTACTTATCAAGTGGAGTAATTGTTCCCAGATTAGGGGCACCTAGGTGGCTCAGTCAAATGTTTATCTGCCTTCAGCTCAGGTCATGGTTCCAGGGTCCTGGGATTGAGCCCTGCTTCAGGCTCTCTGCTCAGCAAGGAGTCTGCTTCTCCCTCACCCTCTGCCCCTCCTCCCTGCTTGTGCACTCTCTCTTTCTCTCAAATAAATAAACAAAATTTTGAAAAAAAAAATTGCTTCCAAGATAAGAGAGTAGGAATGGATTTAGTTAGATGCCAAGCAGTGAGTATAGAACTAGGGTGACCCAGGTAAGTTCATGGACTTCCTCATGGAGGGATATTTTAGCATAGGTAGAGCTAAAACTTGTAAGAATTTATATTAACTAGAAAGGAAAGGAATAAAGTGCATTAGGTGAGAATAGATTTACCTAACTTTTTAAAATTTTTCTTAGGGTTGTAACTGTTGATCTTTGTGTGTAAACAATCACTGGCTAATAGATAAAATTACCTAGAGTTTTTCAAATGTCCATAAACCTATATTAGCATGATGAAAATAAGGATGAACTGAGTTTAAAAGATAAAGACTCAAAATCTCCTGCTACCAAAGCTATCGTGTGACCTTGAGCAAATCTCGTAGCACGTGTAAGGCCATTTTACTCGACTCTATAAGAAGCCAACACTTTTATTATAATTTTTTTATGAAAGCTAAGCAATAAAATATACAAAAAAAAAAAAACCTACAAAGTACCTATGCAAAAAAAGATAACCTCTATACTCTGTTTCATAGTTAAGGATGTTGCCTAATGTATCTTTAGGACCTGAACACCTAATATAATGTTCTCCATTTCCCAGTAAGTAAGTCTAAATTTTGTGATACTATGTTTTAAAAGGTCATGACCACCTAGCTCTTGCTTATATCTCTTGCCATATCATATTGTCTAGTTGTAGTGATTGTGCCCTTTTGAGTTCATGAATTATTCTTCTAATAAATTGGGATCCTTCCACATGTTCTGCTCTGTCCCAGGAACTCTCCTTCCTTCTGTTCTCCTGGTTATACTCAACCTTCAGGCTTATTCTTTACACCATTTCTTCCAGAACATCTTCCATGATATCCCACAGATAGGGCTGGGTGCTTCTCTTATGTGCTCTTGTGACACTGTGTATGTATTTGTTAACTGTACTTACAGAGTGTCCTCTAATTACCTGTTTTCCCTATTCATTTACAAACTCTTTGAGGAGGAAACCTCTGTATCATTCAGCTTTGCATGCTTTAACTAACAAAAACTCATAGTGTAGCTGCTCAAAAGATAGTTGTAGAATGAATTCTGGTGTGTTGTAATTAAAACTTTAAAAAGTGAAAGAATGTCTCATTTTAACTTATAGTGACCTGGTATTATTCAGGACCAAGTTTTTAACAAGTTTAAATGACTGGAGGATGTTTAGTCCTCTTAAAAGTTTGAATCTGAGTCAAGATGTGACTTTTAAAATATGATTTCTTGTCAATGTTATGACTACATTTGTAATATAACATTAAACTCAAAGTTTCTACTGCAAAGCCAAAATACAGCAGATATCAGATATCTCTAAGAGCATAAGACAGATTTCTTCTCCCAGAGAAATCTTTAAAGCCACTATTTGTGAACTAGTTGCAAGTCTCTTGGATCCATCTCTCATTATTGAGTATATTGAAGAGGCACAGAGGAATCTGTGAAGAGGGTTCCTTGGCAGAGAACCAATGGAGGACTTAGTCCTTGCTAAGTGTTCTCTCTCTCTCTCTCTCTCATTCTCCCCTCTCACTCTCTCTCTCTCTTTCACAATCTCTGTCATGCACAAACTCATACCCAGCACCTGAGGGAGGGGTTGGCTCAACTTTCTTCCTCTCAAACCCAAAATTGAAGGGCTTCAGTGGGACCTCTCATAAAATGTAGTATTTGTATTAAGTTTAGAAAGCAGAGCAGATATGTCTGATCCACTTGTGAGACATTCAGAAGACTATAAAGATGATCCAGAAGATGCTTAGTGAAAGAGGAATGAGTTGGGCTGATAATCCTGCACTCCCTGAGTTTTCAAGGTAAAGAACATGGAGCACCCATCCTTTTTCTCCCCCACACTGCAACTTTCATTTCAGGGTGAGGCAAGAGAGAAGAGAGGAAAAGTAAAAAGCCAACCATATTCCCTTACACAAAGACAGGTGTTCTGCATCTGCTTTAAAACCCAACATGAACATATTTTATAAAACAATATGTAAGCAACAGCCTGCCAAAAAAAAAAAAAACATAGCTGATTTAAAATTATGAGAAAGAGATTTATAAAGCAAATAGGACACACAAAAACAAAAAAAAATCAAAAATACATTTTACATCTTTATTCTTTTATTTAGCTGTTTTTAATGGAATTCCATCCTAAGGACAGAAAAGAAGTCTTTAATTCTAACTTCAGTTGATAAACATATCTCAGAACTTAGACATGGACTACCAAGCTCCACTGCATCTTTGCAGGAATAATCATTGATGAAATGGTGTGAGCACCATATGGCAATGCTAGATTATCCCTCATCCCAAAGGGAGTTAAAAAATGTAAATGATACTCAGCAGCAACACAATCAAGTACTCCAATTAAATCATTTTTATTCAGTTCACTGAGAAAAATATAATTTTATCCAATTACTAAGAAGGAAAAAAATAACTCAAACTATATACTTCCTAAGACAACTGGCTCCAGACAGAAGGCGAATATGGAAGTCAAGTTGATGGACAAGGGTTAGTGAGAATAAAGGAATAGGAATTGGTGATACAAAAGTGTAGACACAGATGGGATCATTGGACTTTGGGTCATCACATCACACATGTAACATCAGAGGAAACAACAGCTTCATTTTACAGGTAAGGAAATTATGGCCCAGGAAGAAAAATAAATTTACTCATAGGTCAAATAACATGTGTCAAAATAGACTCACACTTATATTTTGATTGTAAATATAGAAGCCATTCCTCTCCATTTCTTTGAGCCTTTTTTTTAAGATTTTATTTATTTATTTCACAGACAGAGATCACAGGTAGGCAGAGAGGCAGGCCGAGAGAGAGGAGGAAGCAGGCTCCCTGCTGAGCAGAGAGCCCAATTCGGGGCTCGATCCCAGGACCCTGGGATCATGACCTGAGCCGAAGGCAGAGGCTTTAACCCACTGAGCCACCCAGGCACCCCGAGCCTTATTTTTTTTTAAGATTTATTAATCTATTTGAGAGACAGAGAAAGACAGATTATTATTTTTATATTATATTATTTTATTATTATATTATTGACATGAAATAATATAAGGAAAGGTGAGTAATGAAATGACACTTCACAGGGAGACTAGTGGTTTAAGTCCATTTCTGCCTATAGAGCCTTGGGCAAAAGGCCTCTTTTTCTTCATCTATAAAATCAATAACATACTGATGCTTGCTTGCTCTACCTACTTCAGTGTGTTTTTTAGGAATATTCTGGAAGCAATAGGCCAGGTAGATTGCATAGAAGGCCAGGGGGCTTCTTAAGGTACTCTAGCAATGATAGGACCTATGGTATAAGAGTCTGGCTCAGGGCTCGAAAAATGTGAGTAGAAAAGGACCTTATAGTAGAGTGATCGTTTTTTTTTTTTTAATGTTTTACTTTTAATTATGAAATGATGAAAACATACAGAAAAATATGAAAAAGAATATAACCAACACCTGTGTGTGTGCTGACAAGAGAAATTAAAATATCAAAGTTGTGCCATGCTTGTTTAAGAGTTCTTATGGAAAGGATTGGAGAGAAAGAAGGAGAGAGAGAAAAGATAAAAAGAACAGAGAACATTCAACCTACAAGAAAATATGTCTCATTATTCTTCATTTTCTCTTTAGACATCACCACTTTCCTCTCATTCAAATGTATTATTTCGCTGGATTTTTTTTAACTATATTCATGGATAAAACTAACTTCTTGCCTTATAAATGATATCATACTCTACCTTTTAGTGACTTCTTTTTTTTATCCAATATTATGTTCTTATGTTTTTTCAATGTATGTAAATATCTGAACTATTTTTAAATGTATTTTTTAATGTCTTCCATTATGTGACTATAACATTACCCTTCTGTGTGACATTTACATTGTTTCCACATTAAGATTGCCATAGTATACATCCTTCTACATGGAACTTATGAAAAGGCAAGCCATTCTCCAGGGTAGAACTCATGTACTACTGTTAGCTAAAAAGAGCATGCCTTTTCTATTGTACCCACTACCACCCACCCACAGTGAATGTGTTTCTTTTCTCCCCACATCTTTGTGATCACTTGACTTTACTGGGTGTACTAAAGAGTATCAATCTGTGAAATGTTGTCTTATAGCTATTTTAATTTTAATTTCCCTTATTATTATATGGCCAAGAATTTTTTCATCCAATTATGGAGATTTCCAGTTCCTTCTCTAATAATTGAACATTTATGTTATTTGTCCATTTGGGAATCAGGCTATTTTTATTGTTATTTTTATGAGTTCTTAATATATTTCAGGCATTAATCTTCTGTTGGATTTTCAGTTTCAATTTTTTTTTATTTTTTAAAGTTTTTTGTTTTTGTTTCTGTTTAATTTTTTTAAAGACTTTATTTATTTATTTGACAGAGAGAGATCACACGCAGGCAAGAGGTAGGCAGAGAGAGAGGAAGGGAAGCAGGCTTCCTGCTGAGCAGAGAGCCCGATGCGGGACTCGACCCCAGGACCCTGAGATCATGATCTGAGCCGAAGGCCGTGGCTTAACCCACTAAGCCACCCAGGCGCCTCTCAGTTTCAATTTTTTGATTGAGTACTAATTTATTATTTTGGGGAGAGAGATGTTCAACTCTGTTCTTAAATTTCTTTGTGGTTCTTTTTTGTGCTCCATTACACAGACAGTTTTTACAACGGTCTTGAAAATGTTCATTATGTTCATTAACATTGTGTGCCTACACTGTACACTCTACACTGTACACTCTACACAAACACTACGTATGTTTGTTAAAGCCAGCTTTCTCTGTGTTATTTATTTATTTATTTATTTATTTATTGAAAGATTTTATTTATTTATTTGACAGAGAGAGATCACAGGTAGGTAGAGAGACTGGCAGAGAGAGAGAGAGAGAGAGAGAGGAAGGGAAGCAGGCTCCCCGCTGAGCAGAGAGCCCGATGTGGGACTCGATCCCAGGACCCTGAGATCATGACCTGAATTGAAGGCAGTGGCTTAACCACTGAGCCACCCAGGCACCCTCTCTGTGTTATTTAAATCATCTATTTAACCTGAATAATTCCACTGTTCAATTTTTTTTGAGAGAAGCATGTTAAAATTTGAAAAACTCTATTTGTTGATTAGTCTGTTTCTCATTAAAACTGTCAGTTTTTACTTGACATGTGTTGAAACTATATCGTTAGATCTCTACTGAAAAAGACTTTGGTTATTTGTAAGAATTTACTATTATCAATCATGCTACACTGAAGATTTTTGCATCTATTCCCAGACACATATGTATGAATTTCAGGAGGGTTAAATCCTAGAAGGAACTAGATCAAAGCACATATGTGTATTTTTAATAATCAGAGAGATTTTACCAAGTGATTCTTCCTACAGTTTAAACTGAAGAAACTGATTGGGGAAAAAAAGTGCTTCATTAGAGCTGAATAAATTTTGAGTTAATAATGACTACCATTGGAGAATAAGGACCTTAGTCAAACTTGGTGAAATCTTTAAAAAGTTATACCTTCCACTTTTTCAACTCCAGCTCTCTTCTCTGCATCTTGATAAGGTGGCTGACTTTGCTACAGAATCTTAAAATAAATCCATTTCCATTTTCAGAAAAC
This sequence comes from Mustela nigripes, assembly GCF_022355385.1. NCBI lineage: Eukaryota > Metazoa > Chordata > Mammalia > Carnivora > Mustelidae > Mustela > Mustela nigripes. Next base: position 224,501,256 of record NC_081557.1, on the reverse strand, counting down.
TTTGATTTTGTTCTAATACCTATATATATTTTTTCACCTGTTTCTTTGGCATCCGTGGGTGTCACTGTTATATACTTGGATGAAAAGACTGAACAGTCACATCTACTATCTGGTGAATCAGAGTATACTTCTCGAAATGAGAGCATTAGAGATAAGCTGCCCCTGCTTTGCCAGCCACTATGAAAAAACACATAACAAAAAAGGATCCCAGAGTCTTTGAAGAATATTCTTGATAAATTTTGCAAGTTCCAATTTTCATCTTCTTGAAAAATATTGCGATGTTCCCTCTGAATCACCAGTATAAGATGCTGCCAGTAAAATTAAGCAGCCATTTTGTCTTCTTGAGGCCAAAAGTTAAAATGCAGGCACCCAAACTGGGCAAAATGACTCTGTTTTTCTTCAGAGTACATACAGCTGATTTTTTTTTCATAAAAACGTTATGCAAAAGTGTAGAGAAAATGCCATTGTTTATTAATGCATGATACTCACCTTCAAGGAAAAGTATTCCTTCTGGGAGAGGCTTCCATGAGTTGAGAAGAGGCAGGAAGTCAAACAGAGCATTGGAATCCTGGCTCAAGACTTAAAATGTGTGTGCCCTTAAACAATTCATTTCCCTCTGCTTTGGCTCCTTCTCCACAAAATGCGGATAAATGGCTTACCTCAAAGGGCAGTGTGTGTTATAAAGCACTTACAGAGTGCTCATATAAAGCTCAGTGAATTTGTTTCTGTTGCTATGGGAAAGCAGCAACAATAGTGGTGGTGGTATAGCAATTGCTGTGACCCCATCTCATTTAGTGGATTTGACAGACAGAGACGGAATGACTACCCTCCCCCCTTTAACAGAAGTAGGAAGTGAAATCCAGAAACATTAAGTCATAGACCTAAAACCAGAACCCTAGTTTTTGGTAGGTAGATCTGAAAGCTCTAATCTGGGTGTGATGACTGATACTTTAGGTAGAAATAGTTAAATTATATAAAGTTTACTGATTAGGTGATTGAAGTCAGATAAATTCATGTTTTACTGGTAGAGATTCTAATGACAAAAGGAATGTGAATTCTTCATGATCTTTAATGACATAGTAAAAAACACACACACATAATCTTGAATACATCCCTTAACCACTCTGAGCCTCAATTTCACATTAATACCTTCACAAAAACCATGCTCATTGTGCAAATCTATGTAAGCATCTAGAATTTGAGCACAGGACTTAGAACAGGGAGGCATCGTTTTAACGAGAACACTAGTAGAAACAGTTAAAGGTAGCAGTCACATTTGCTTCGTGATAGAAACCAGAATGGAAGCTATGGGGAGCTTTAAATAAAGGGACATCCAGTTACACACCAGTGGCAAAAACGGAGCCACACTCCAGAGTCATCCCTGGGTGCCATCTCTGAAATGCCATGAAAGCTTCTCTACTCTTGCAAATTCTTTTCCCTGCTCTACCCTATCTATTCCTTGATGCCTCTTGGATGAATGACAGCTCTTCTTAATCCATTGATTTTTTTCCTAAGAGAATACTCTCTTGTTTCCTGCTCTCTGTCCAATGTTGGTTAAGCAGAGTGAAGGAAAGTGAAGCAAAGAGCCACGGGTCCTTGCTTCTCTTCTGGACTTTACAGTCTAGCAAACTCAAAAGTGTGTGTCTTCCTTTGCCAGCTGGATCTCCTGAACTGTGCTCTGACTCATTAATTCCTACGTATCCTTTAAGAATCATCCTAGGAACAAATTCTTCCACGGTTTTCTTTTCTTTTCTTTTCTTTTTAAAGATTTATTTATTTGTTAGAGAGAGAGAGAAAGAGAGAGCGAGCGCACAAGTAGGCTGAGTGACAGGCAGAGGCAGAAAGAGAAGTAGGCTCCCCGCTGAGAAAGGAGCCGGAGGCGGGACTCCATCCCAAGACCCCGGGATCATGATCTGAGCCAAAGGCAGCCGCTTAACCGACTGAGCCACCCAGCCGCCCCCACAAACTTTTCTTGATACCTTACCCTTCTTCTTCTTTCCCAAGTTAGGTACTATGATGTGTAGTTTCATGTGTCAGTTTGGCTTGGCTACAGCTAGCTCTCCATTACTTGATCAAATGCTATTCTAATGAGTCACTCTGAATGTATTTCACAGATGTGATTAAAGGTCATAATCAGGGCATCTGGCTGGCTCAGTCCGTTAAGCATCTTCCTTCGGCTCAGTTCATGATCCAAGGGTCCTGGGATCAAGCCCCGCATCAAGCTCTCTGCTGCTCAGCAGGGAGCCTGCTTTTCCCCTCTGCCCCTCCTCCCACTCATTCTCTCAATCTCAATCTCTCTCTCTCAAGTAAATAAATAAAATCTTTAAAAAAAATAAATAAGTAAAGTCCATATCAGTTGACCTTAAGTAAGAAAGATATTCTAGACAATCTGGATAGGCCTGGTTAACTAATTAAAAGGCCTTAGTAGCAGAGCTGGGACTTGCCTATTAAAGAAATTCCACCTGTGGGCAGCAGTGGTCAGCTAGCATCTGAGAGTTCTAGACAGCTTCTCCTTAAGGCCCGTTCTATAGACTACAGATCTGTCCAGCCAGTCCTCACAATTAGTAGAGGCTAATTCCCTGCAATACATATAAACACACATATATGTTAAAAATATATATATATACACACACATATACATGTGTCAGTGAATCAATGAGTATATCAGTGAATGGAACAATCAATGAATCAATGAATATTATTGCTTCTCTGGTTGAACCCTGACTGATAGAGATGTCACTAGGTAAGTCATTTCTAACACAACACTTAGTACTCTCTAATTATAATTCTCTCTAGCATATTACTCTCTTTGATAGAACACCCACCACATAGTAAATTTACCTCAATATGGGTTTGCCTAATTAAGTAAATTGTTATCAGTAAATGTCCTTTCATAACCAAGCTTTTAAGTTTTAGAGTCAGGTATACCTAAGTTTGGGCTCTGCCACTCATTAACAATGAGGCTCTGGAAAGTCAAATGCTTTTAAGCTTTAGTCTCCTGTCTTAGCTCAGGCTGATATAACAAAAAATACCACAGGCTAAGTGGTTGAAACAGCAAACATTTATTTCTCCCTATCTTGGAGGCTGGGAAGTCCAATATCAAGGTGTTGGGAGATTCGGTGTCTGAAGAGAGCCTGATTCTTGGATCATAGATGTCTCTCTTCCTGTTGTGTTCTCAAATGACATGACGAGGAAGGGAGCTCCCTGGGTCTCGTGTATTGTGGCACTAATCCCATTCATGAGGAGTCCACCCTCGTGACTGACTCACCTTTCACCTCCTAATATCATCACCCTGAGGCTTAGGTTTTCAACATGTGACTTTGGGAGATGTAAACATTTGTTCTTGGCATTCACCTCTTTTTCTGCAAAAAGGTAATGATGATAGCACTTACCACATAGAGTTGTTTCGGATGATAGAGAAGTACATAAGAATCCCTCAGCATACTGTCACACATTAAGAACTTAGTATTTGTCATTCTTATTATCATTTGAAATTTAGAACAGCTTTTTATAGACTTCTCTTGAGAACTATCCAATTAAATATCCAAAAACAGTCTTCATAGTTCTGCCTCATTCCTGATGCTGGGATGCCTAAGGCAGAAGCAACTGAGTTTGGCTATGGCACCTGCTGACATAAAGCTCTGAAATGGACAACTAAAAACTAACAAGGTGCTAATCTTTCCTCTCAAACTTCATCGCATATGGATGAAAAGGGAACCTGATGAAAACTCAAATCAGTATCTTTGATTTTTTTTATAAAAATACCAAATTCCTACAAGATTAAGCAAAGCCTTGTTCGCTCAACTCTTCTCAGAAAAAGCCATAAAGAATAAAACATGACCACCAAGAGTACCCATATCAGTGTGGCCCTATCCCAAATTAAAATAAATTGTCTTCCTGGATCCTCATAGCAATCCTATAAAGCATCTAGAGCATTTGTGGTCTCTTAGGCAGTTCATGAAACAAATTATTTGTGTATTCATCCATCAACTATGTAAAGGAATTTAGAATCCCTGTAGCCTGGATAAATAATAGGGAACACCTACCAATTATAATTATCATTATTTATTTATTTATTTATTTATTTATTTATTTATTTATTGCTAGTGTCTCTTCCCTGGGAACCTAGATCTTACGTTTTCTAGGAGCTCAAAAATATAGAGACAAAATAGTTCCTATTTTTCTTTCAAGTCCCAATTCCCAATTGTGAGTTGCACTGTATTGCACAATCCACTTAACACTGAGCCTCAAGTTTTTTGACCATAACATTGGGGATAGTAATACCTCCTTAGAAGATTGCGAGAATTGCTAGTAATAACACAGAAAATGGCTCATAGAACCCTTCCAAGAAATGTTAGCTACATTGCTTTTCTTCCAAGAGGCCATTGTATGATGTAAGGACAACAGACTGACCAAAATGCTTAGTTTCCCAACCACACTTAATAGGGATATAAAGGCATATCAAGCAAAATAGCCGAACAATAAATGAAGAAAGATTATTGGCAATCTTCTATATTCATGCTATAAAAAGGGCACAGTCACTGAAGTCTTTTTTACTTCAGTGATTTTTATCTATGATTAAGAAAGGCAAAATGTACTTCTGTTTTACTTTCATCAAAATATCAGTGCCTATTCATGTGGTCTCTATGTTACTGAACAGAGGGTCATCCTTCAAGAATATTATTAAAAAGAGAGTTCTAAAATAAAAGTAAAAATAATCAGATTTGCCAATTTTACTTAGTCCCTCCATCTCCTAATTTATAATCTTTTTTCTGAAAGGATAGATGCTCTATTATATATAGTGTATATATATATATAGCAGATAAAAATATTTAACCCTTTTCTGCTTAACAATATGACCAACACTGTCCCTTGCTGAATTTCCTTTCCATCTTATAACCAACCTGAAATCTGAGCTCTAAATGACCTAATAAAAATGATTTAAAATACAAGCTAATGTTATTTATTTCCCAGAAACAACAGCATATTTTATGTCTTTCAGCTGGTGTAACATATCAAAAATTCTGATAACATTCTTAGGATCCTAAAACATCTTTATGAGATAGAATATTGAACACATTTATTGGTCATTATCTCTGAGGCATTTTGATTTTGTCTCATTTCAGAAAGAACAGAGAACTCATATAAGGACTCCCAGGCAGAGGCTGTTACTTCTTTCAGCTGCAAAAAAAGAAGTTACTACCCGACATTAAAGCTACCAACTGTGTTTGCTTCTGTGATGGCCAGAAGCTCCAGCACCCATCCCATCCTTCTGTTCCTTCTTTACCCTTACCCTAATCTTCACACTTGTCCAAATTAACTTCATGCCCGCATCTCCCACATTGTTCCACTGTGCCCTCTGATAGGTCTGACTGTCTTATAAAAAAATAAATTATAAAATCTTTAAAAATTAATTAATTAATTAATTAAAAACCTTGATATCTTTAAATTTTTTAAAATTTCCATTTACTTTTTTTTTTTGCCTTTTTACTGGACAGAATGTGGGCTATCCCGTGGAGATACTATTAGCCCTGAGTCCTTACTCTTCTTAGAGTAAGTAAGAAGAATGATTTTTTTTTCTCCCATCCCCCAAATACCTCAAAGCTAAGAACTAGAGTACTCCTTTGTCTCATTTTCACTTTCCAAGTTATTTATTATCCTTTTCCTGCAAAACAAAAATAAAAACAAAAACAAAAAATGCTTAGCTCTTAGATTTTGAGGTGGTATCACTGACTTTCCTTTTTTTTTTTTTTTTAGTGTCATTTCCTGCATCAATTGAAAGGACCATGTGGTTCTTCTCTCTTCTCTTATTGACTTGTTCTATCACATTGATTGATCTGCGAATGTTGAACCACCTTTGTATCCCATGGATAAATCTCACCTGGTCATGGTGGATAATCTTTTTAATGTACTATTGGATCCCATTAACTAGGATCTTGTTGAGAATCTTGGCATCCATATTCATCAGGGATATTGGTCTAAAATTTTCCTTTTTGGTGGGGTCTTTGCCAGATTTGAGGATCAGGGTAATGCTGGCTTCATAAAAAGAGTCTGGAAGTTTTCCTTCTGTTTCTATTTTTTTGAAACAGCTTCAGGAGAAGAGATATCATATCTTCTTTGAATGTTTGGTAGAATTCTCCAGGGAATCTGTCAGGTCCTGGGCTCTTGTGTTTGGGCAGCTTTTTGATCACTGCTTCAATCTCATTACTAGATATTGGTCTCTACACATTGTCAGTTTCTTCCTGATTCAGTTTTGGAAGTTTATAGGTTTCTAGGAATGCATCCATTTTGTCTAGGTTGCTTAACTTATTGGCATATAACTGTTGATGATCATTTCTGACGAATATTTCTATTTCCTTGGTGTTAGTCATGATCTCTCCCTTTCCATTCATAATTTTGTTAATTTGGTTCCTCTCTCTTTTTTTTTTTTGGATTAGTTTGGCCAATGGTTTATTGATCTTATTGATTCTTTCAAAAAACCAGCTTCTAGTTTCGTTGATGTGTTCTATTGTGTCTCTCTCTAGTTACTATCTCATTGATCTCTGCTTTAATCTTGATGATTTCCCTTCTTGTGTGTGGGATTGGCTTAATTTGTTGTTGATTCTCCAGTTCTCCAGAAAGACAGCTGTTGTATTCTGGATTTTTCCATTTTTTTGAGGGAGGCTTGGATGGTTATGTATTTCCCCCTTAGGACTGCCTTTGCCATATCCCATAGGTTTTGGACTAAAGTGTCTTTATTCTCATTGATGCAGAAAAAGCATTTGACAAGCTGTTCCTGATTAAAACAATTCAAAGTATAGGGATAGAGGGAACATTTCTCAGTTCATAAAATCTATGAAAAACCCACGACTATCATCCTCAATGGGGAAAAGCTGACAGCCTTCCTTTTGAGATCAGGAACATGATAAGGATGTCCACTCTTGCTACTATCATTTAACATAGTACTAGAAGTCCTAGCAACAGCAATCAGACAACAACAACAATAAATAAATAAATAAATAAATAGTATTTAAATTGGCAAAGAAGAAGTCAAACTCTCTCTCTTTGCAGATGTCATGATATTTTATATGGAAAACCCAAAGACTGCACCCCCCAAACTACTAGAACTCATACAGCAATTCAGTAATGTAGCAGGATACAAAATAAATGTACAGAAATCAGTTGCTTTCTTATACACTAACAAAGAAAATATAGAAAGGGAAATTAGAGAATTGATTCCATCTACTATAGCACCAAGAATCATAAGATACCTGGGAATGAACCTAACCAAAGAGGTAAAATATGTGTACTCAAGGAACTATAGAACACTCATGAAAGAAATTGAAGAAGACACAAAAAGATGGGAGAGCTTCCCGTGCCTATGGGTTGGAAGAATAAACCTTGTTAAAATGTCTGTACTGCCCAGATCAATCAATACTTTCAATGCCATCCCGATCAAAATTCCACCGGCATTTTTCAAAGAGCTGGAACAAACAATCCTAAAATTTACATGGAACTAGAAGAAATCCCAATTGCTAAGGAAATGTTGAAAAAGAAAAACAAAACTGGGGACATCACATTGCCCGATTTTAAGCTTCACTCTAAAGCTGTGATCACCAAGATAGCATGGTACTGGCACAAAACAGACACATTGACCAGTGGAACAGAGTAGAGAGCCCATTGGGAGATGGTCAAATAATCTTTGACAAAGCAAGAAAAAATGTACAGTGGAAAAAAGTCTCTTCAATAAATGGTGCCTGGAAAATTGGACAGCTACGTGTAGAAGAATGAAATGTGACCATTCTCTTATACCATACACAAAGATAAACTTGAAATGGATAAAAGACTTCAACATGAGTCAGGAAATTATCAAAATCCTAGGAGAGAACATAGGCAGTAGTCCCTTCAACACCGGCCACAGCAACTTCTTTTAAGGTATGTCTCCAAAGGCAAAGGAACCAAAAGCAAAAATGAACTTTTGTACTTAATCAAGATCAAAAGCTTCTGCACAGCCAGACAGTCAACAAAACAAAGAGGCAACCCACATGGAGCCCCACATCGGGCTCTCTGCTTGGCAGAGGGCCTGCTTCCTCCTCTTTGCCTCCTCTCTGCCTGTGTCTCTGCCTACTTGTGATCTCCGTCTGTCAAATAAATAAATAAAATCTTTTAAAAAAATAAAATAAAATAAAATAATAAAAAACAAAGGGGCAACCCACAGAATGGGAGAAGATATTCGCAATGACACTACAGACAAAGGGCTGATATTCAAGATCTATAAAGAATTCCTCAAACTCAACACACACAAAACAGATAATCATGTCAAAAAATGAGCAGAAGACAGGAACAGACATTTCTTCAAAGAAGACATACAAATGGCTAACAGACACATGAAAAAATGTTCATCACCATTAGCCATCAGGTGGATTCGAACTAAAACCACATTGAGATACCACCTGACACCAGCTTGGATGGCCAAAATTAACAAGACAGTGAACAACAATTGTTGGAGAGGATGTGGAGAAAGGGAAACCCTCTTATACTGTTGGTGGGAATGCAAGTTGGTGTAGCCACTTTAGAAAATAGTGTTGAGATTCCTTAAGAAATTAAAAATAGGGTTATCCTATGACCATGCAATTGCACTATCGGGTATTTACCCCAACGATACAGATGTAGTGATAAGAAGGGCCATCTGTACCCCAATGTTCATAGAAGTAATGGCCACAGTCGCCAAACTGTGGAAAGAGCCAAGATGCCCTTCAACAGACGATGGATAAAGAAGATATGGTTTATATATTCAATGGAGTATTATGCCTCCATTAGAAGGGATGAATACCCAACTTTTGTATCAATATGGATGGCACTGGAAGAGATGAGTGAAATCAGTCAAGCAGAAAAAGTCAGTATCATATGGTTTCACTTACTTGTGGAGCATAAGGAATAACATGGAAGACATTGGGAGATGGAGAAGAGAAGTGAGTTGGGGGGACATTGGAGGGGGAGACAAACTATGAGAGACTGTGGACTCTGAGAAACAAACTGAGGGGTTTGGAAGGGGAAAGGGTGGGGGGTTATGTGAGCCTGGTGGTGGGTATTATGGAGGGAATTATTGCATGGAGCACTGGGTGTGGTGCATAAACAATGAATTTTGGAACACTGAAAAAAATAAAATAAAAAATAATAAATGTCATTTCCTCACTTCCTGATATTCCTCTATATCTTACTTTAAAAGATTTTATTTATTTATTTGCAAGAGAGAGAGAGAGCACAAGATGAGGTAAGAGCAGAGGAAGAGAGAGAACCAGATTCTCCACTGAGCAGAGTGTGACTTGGGCTTGATCCCAGGACCCTGGGATCACGACATGAGTTGAAGGCAGATGCTTAACTGACTGAGCCACCTGGCACCCCTGTATCATTTCATTTTTTTTAGGATTTTATTTGTCTATTTATTAGAGAGAGAGACTGTGTAATGAGCAGGGGGAGGGGTAGAGAGGGAAGAAGAGGAAGAGAGAAAGAATCCTACACAGACTCCACACTCTGTGCAGAGCCCCAGGTGAGGCTGTCTCAGGACCCTGAGATCATGACCTGAGCCAAAACCAAGAGTCAGATGCTCAATGGACTGAGCCCCCCAGGCACCTCTTCTCTCATTTCTTGTAAGATATTAATATGCTCATAATATCTGTCTCCACCTCTTATCTGATCACCATTCCTGAAGATACTTGAGATACTCTTGGATAATCCATCCCTGGATCTCATTGTTCTTTTCCTTCACTTTCTCATTTACACTTATCTTTGCCTCCATCCCAATCAGCCTTCAATTACCATCATCACTGTCATCCTCAGTATTTGTATCTTCTGTAAATTCCAGCTAATTCCAGAAACTCCACTCAAAAGCTTTACTTTTTCCTTTATTGGCCAGTTATTAATTCTAACTTTATTAAGGTATAATTTTATACATCATAATAGATAGATGTTAAGTATTTAGCTCAATAAGTTAAGAAAAAGTATTCTTTTTCCTCACTTAACCCTCATTTTTCCTGGCTTTAAAGTAATTTTAATTTAATTTAATGTCTGGTTTGATTTCTCTATCCTAAAGTCCTTTATTACAATCCTGATATTTCATTGTTTTGTCTTGATATACACAACTTTAATCTCCTTGGCACTGAATTGTGTGCATGGGACATATGGATACCCAATTCTCACAGCATAAATTGTTTTATAGTGCTATAATTATCTTTTTATTAGGCTAAAATACACATAATGTAAAATTTATAATTTTAACCATTTTTAAGTATTCAGTTCAATGGCATTAAATACATTCACATTGTTGTGCAACTATCACTACTATCCATCTCCAGAACTTTTACATCTGCCCAAACTGACACTGTACTCAGCGAACATTAACTTCCATGTCCTCCTCCCACAAGCCATTGGCAACTACCATTCTACTTTCTATGTAAATTTGATTGCTCTAAGTATTCCATTTGAACACAATCATGTAATATTTGTCCTTTTTGTCTGGCTTATTTCATTTAGTATGTGTATTCAAAGTTCTTCCATGCTGTAGGTTGTGTCAAAATTTCCTTCCTTGTGGGGCGCCTGGGTGGTTAAGTGGGTTAAAGCCTCTGCCTTCGGCTCAGGTCATGATCCCAGGGTCCTGGGATCGAGCCCTGCATCGGGTTGTCTGCTCTGCGGAGAGCCTGCTTCCTCCTCTCCCTCTCTGCCTGCCTCTCTGCCTACTTGTGATCTCTGTCTGTTAAATAAATAAATAAAATCTTTAAAAAAAAAAAATTTCTTTCCTTGTTAAGGCTGAATAACATTCCAGTGCATTTTTTTTTTATAGCTGCCAGTGTCATTTGGGTTTTTTCTACCTTTTGTCTACTGTGAACAATGCTGCTACGAACATTGAAGTACAAGCATCCATTACCTTTTATTAGGCGTTAATAGACATGTATGGATGTAATTCTAGATGTCAACTCTTTTTTTGTTCTTAAAGATTTTATATGTTTATTTGAGAGAGAGAGAGACAAACAGAAAAGAGAACATGAGGCAGTGGGGTCACATGCTGAGGGAGAAGCAGGCTCCCCACTGAGAAGGGAGCCCCCCTTGGGGGCTCAACCCCAGGATCCTGAAATCATGACCTGAGCCTAAGGCAGAACCCCAACCAACTGAGGCACCCAGGCACCACTTAGATATCAATTGTATTGCATTGATCTATCATTCTCTCCATTAATGTTAAAGTTTAAAATCATGCAAAATAAATCTTTATATTTAGTAGAGAAAGTTCTTTCACTTGTTTGTTCTTCTTCAACAATACTTAAGCAAATTAGCTTCCTCCTCAAAAACACAGATTGCACTGATTTTTACTAAGATTACATTGTATCTGTAATTAATCTGAGTAGAACTTAGTTAAGTGACTGAGTCTTCAAGCCCATGAATGAGGTCTGTCAGTTATTTAGTTATTCTTATATCTCTAATAAAGTTGTTATGTTCCCTGTAGAAGTTTTGTATATTATTGGATTTATATACTTGATCTTCTCAATGATTATTAAAAATATTTTATTTATCTATTCGCCAGAGAGAGAAAAAAGAGCAAGCAGTTGTGGGGGCAGGGGCAGGGGGACAGGGCAGCAAGCAGAGGGAGAAACAGGTTCACCACTGAGCAAGAAGCCAGATGTAGGACTCAGTCCCAGGCGATTGAGACCATGACGTGATCTGAAGGTAGACGTTTAACCAACTGAGCCCTCCAGGTGTTCTGATACTTGATATTTTTGGTGCAATTGTTGGTAAAACAGTTTTTAATTTTATTCCTTCCGAATATTTTGCTGTTGTATTGAAACTCAGTTAATTTTTGCATATTGATTTTGTACCTTTGTCTGCTGTTAAGCTCTATGAGACGTTATTTATTCTTTTGTATTTTCTATATTAACAACGTGTAACTTGAAAATAGAATTTTGTTTCTTCCTTTTTTATTATAATACTTTCTATTTTGTTTTCTGCCCTTCTTCTAATGACTGGGATCTCTAGGTCAATGTTGAATATTTATCCTCAAAAGGAGAGCTTTCAATACATTAGCATTATTTATTATGTATGTTTCAGGTTTTTTTAGTATATCCTTCCTGTTTAAAAAATTTCCTTCCTTTAGTTGACTAAAATTTTTAAACATACATGTTTAACTTTATTAGGTATAATTTCTTATTAAATAAGATTTTTCTTCTTTAATCTGTTTACTTTCTAATAATTGCTTTTGTAATGTTAAATTAAACATACTTCTGGGACAAATCCATCTTTATCATGATGCATTTGTCTTTTTTTAATATATATTACTGGATTTAATTTTCCCATTTTCTTTGTCCTCTATCAATTCCTGATAGATTTGTTAAAATACACCACTTTGATTGTAAATGTCTTTATTTTTTTCTTTTAGTCATACCAATTTGTTTTAGATATTTTGAGACTATGTTATAGGCATGTGAAAATTTGAAATATATTCTTAATGAACTATATATAATATGATGAAGATTATTATTATGAAATGACTTCATAATTTCTATTAATGTGCTTTGCCAAAGATCTGGTTATTTTTTTTTTATGTTAAAATAGCTACAAGAACTTGTTTTTGCTTATACTTTACATACTAAATCTGTTTCTCTCACCTTACTTTCAACCTTGACATATACCTATGCTTAAGATTTGTCTTTTGTATGTAGTGAATACCACATTTTTTCCAAGTCTGATCATCTTTGCTACCTAACCGAAACATTTAATCCACATGTACTTAATATAATTTGTTATACATTTGGGTTTAAAGTTCCATCTTTTGTACATCTTATTGTACTACCTGTTCTATGCTTCTTTTTCTCTCCTTTCTTAGCTTTTTTGAATTCATTATACTTAAGCTATTTCTACGTGTTTTAAAAATGTCAATGACAATAATTACCATTGCTATTGTTGTTATAATTTTATTCACAAATGCATTTAGAATTTGTCCATGTATTTAACTTTTATCATTTCTTTCCTGCTGCATGAAATTTGGATCTTCTACTTAAGCTTATATTTCTCTTCTCTCAAGTTCAGCCCTGAAATTCCTTTTAGTGTGGTCTTTTGGTATCAAGCACTGCCTTATTAATGGTATCTGGGGCACATCACTAGGTGAGGTGGATACTGCTCTTAAAGACACTGGGGAAAGGCAGTGCTGGAACACTGGGTTCCACTCCTACCACTCCCTCTTACTTCACATCCTGCTCAGGTTCCACTTGTACCATTTGACTGGAGTCCAGAAGTCTGAGGGAAAAGAGAGCACCAGGAGTCAATATATTGAATAGAGGCGAAAAGGTGAGCTGGGGCATTTAAAGTAACATGATTTTTCTGAAAACGAAGTTACATTAGGTGAATCAGTAGAGAAGACAGAAATATAGAAAGAAAGATTCCAGGGCATGGGGGGAGAAAGAGAGAGAGAGAGAGAGAGAGAAAAGAACAGAAACTTGATTTGAAGAGCAGTAGTTACAGATTTGTCCACCTCTGAAAAACATGGTTCATCCTACATTTGATAAATGTAGATTAGCCTCTGTTGTATGCCAGGAAGTGCTACTATATGCTTGTGAGAACAAAGCCAACATGGTCCCTTCACTTACGGGTAGACAGATATGAAGCAGTTGATTATACCAAATTTGTAAATAAATTCCAAATGATAAAAATAACTTAATAAATTTTCTAGTAAGAACCTTAAGGTAAAAAAAAAAACCTTTTTTTTCTATTCCAGATTTCTTAATGAATATCTTTTTTTAAGCAACTTAACAAGTATTAGGTTATAAAAGATATGAAATATTTTTTAATGGTTCTATATATCCATGCTTACTAAGTTATCATCAGAAATATCAACTGATAGTGTACAGGAATGTTAAATTCAAAACCTCTCCCCAGACTAAAATAATACTGGGTGCTACACTTTAAAATATATCTCTGTTATCACTAAGTTTTGTTGTCATTTTCTGCTTTATTATGAAAATGTGACAAAAATTAAATATTCAAGGACAACCTCCCACAAAGTGTAAATGAGAAACTAGTGTTTGATCTCTCTGTAACAAGACTAGAAATTAACAAGAAACCAAAAACTAAGAAGTCTTATAACCTAAAAATTTTGAAATAATAAAACAGAAAACACTGTTAAAGGGGAATTGAAACCAAAATTTCAGAATTTCCACAAAATAGCAATAATAACAATGTATCACTGGATAAGCTATATGTAACATTTAAACAATGCTCAGAGGAAATTCATTAAAGTCTAATATTTCCTTTAGCTTAGATTAATTATTTACTAATTATCCAATCCAAGAAGTTTAAATATAAATAGTATAAAATGGGAATAAAGAGAAGATTAATACAGATAAAATCATATATGGTTTTATTAGGAGAAAATAATAAACTAAGGGTACTGTCCATGTCATAAACAATTAAAAAACTAGATCATTTGTTGAACTAATTAAGGAAAAATAAAAGAAATCTGAGTATATAAATAAAAGTGATAAAACTAAAATCTAAAAAAAAACACCTTTTTAAAATACATTTAAATAAATTTGAAGCTTTGAGTGAAATGGATAATTTTCTGGGAAAATACATAACTTTATTTACATACATAATTAAATTTTACAATAGAAGAGAGACAAATAGAACACTAATATTGGGGGGATAAAAAAACAGAAAATTGTTAAAGAAAAAAAGTACTGATTTCCACTATGAGAGATAGAAGGAAGAAAGGAAAAAAGGAAGGAAGGGTGAGAAGGAGAAAGAAAAAGAGGGAACATAAATTCAGACTTTCATATAAGAACATTTAAAGAACATTTAAAGAACAGATAATTCCAGAGACCACACCCAATAAGAAAACTATAGAAAAATGTCATTTATAGGGCACCTAGGTGGCTCAGTGGGTTAAGCCACTGCCTTCTGCTCACGTCATAATCTCAGGGTCCTGGGATTGAGCCCCACGCAGGCTCTCTGCTCGGCGGGAAGCCTGATTCCCCCTCTCTCTCTGCCAGCCTCTTGCCTAGTTGTATCTCTCTGTCTGTCAAATAGATAAATAAAAATATTTTTTAAAAATTTACTATTACTTTTGACCTGCTATAAAATTTGATATAGGATTCTAATATGACAGTTATTTTTATATCAAAACCTTGAAAAATGCCATTACTATGTCAGTTGGCTTTTGTAGTTTCTGCTAAGAAATAGCCAAACTATGGAAAGAGCCTAGATGTCCATCAACAGATGAATAGATAAAGAAGATACAGTATATATTTATACAATAGAATACTATACAACCATCAAAAAACCTAAATCCTACCATTTGCAACAATGTGGATGGAGCTACAGGGTATAATCCTAAATGAAATAAGTCAATCAGAGAAAGACAAGTATCATATAATCTCACTGATATGAGGAACTTGAGAAACAAGACAGAGAATCATAGGGGAAGGGAGGGAAAATGAAACAAGATGAAACCAGAGAGGGAGACAAACCATAACAGACTTAACCTCAAGAAAAAAACTGAGGGTGGCTGGAGGGGAGGAAAGGGTAGCAGGGATAGAGTGACTAGGCAATGGACATTGGGGAGAGTATGTGCGTGCTATGGTGAGTGCTGTGAATTGTGTAAGACTGATAAGTCACAGACCTGTACCCCTGAAACAAACAATACACCGTATATTAATTTAAAAAAAAAATCCTATATCCTGTAGTATGTGACTTCTGGAAATGGATTTCATTCTCTGAGCTTCAAATTCCTTCCTCTATAAATGGGGGATAATTAAAAAAAAAGATATGGCACAAAATTGTTGTAAAGCACAGAGAAAGGGTTTGGTCCTTAAACATTCCAAAGCTCTGGGTTCCAGATTCTGGACTTTCATCTCCTTTACATTTCACAGATGCCCAAGAAACAAGAAAGAACATCCTTGGATTGTTCCCTATATGGCCCACATGCCCTCCCCTACCAAAAGAGTTGATTATCAGAATGAAAGGAGGACCATGTTAGAGGTTTTGTGGCAGCAGTGAAATCCTGGGGAACTTGTAAGCATGACAAAGAACTTTTAGGGTTCTCAGATGACTTTAAGGTTTAAATAAGAATGGATTGCTATGCTGCATCTGAAAGAAGAAAACTGAATGCAAATTGCATGTTTGTTGGTAACCACAGGGCTTTAATCATCACATCAACTATCTCTACAAATACTAACTGATATAAGATTCACAGTAGAAGAGAAAGTTGGAAACTGTAGAGATGCCACATATATTACACTAAAGAGGGGGACAGTTCTTTGCTATATGAAAAGAGGGCTTTAGACGCTCTCTGGAATAAAATGGAAATTCTTTGGAATCTGGTATCTACACACTCTTTTATTTTAATGTTGTTTCTACTAATTCATGTAGAAGAATATGAAGTCTGACTCATCCCTACGTTATATGGTCTTCACTTTGAACTTAATGACTTGCCCTTAACAGACTGGCTATACCAATAGCTCTTTATTGTTGGCATTTTTTTTTTTTTGATACTTGGTCCCTCATACTTGGTAGTTTTTAATTCCTGTAATATTTAATGTATTTCTAAAAATTATTCTACACTGGAATAAAATGTAGAAGAGAATGGGAATTATTCTTCTGCCCTACTGCCATCAAAAAATATTTACTGAATAACCCTCTGGGCTGGAAATTGTGTTGAAAATGAAATACTATGAGATACCTCCCCCCATGTGTTTCTTTACTTAGGAGAAAAAAGTTATATTCTCACATGTACACCATGATACAAGAAAATAAGCACCCAGTGAGTGGAACAGATGAATGTTTCCTGATTGATCATCAGAATCGTTGGGGGAGTTTAAATTTCAAAAGCCTGGGCCCAACCTCCAAAGACTTTGATCAGTAGGATTGTGCTGAATCTTAAGAACTGAAATGTGTATATAATTTAATATAATTTTTGAATATATCTCTTATACATACAACACAAAATTTAAAAATTGTATATTATATATATTATAAAAGGATAATCAGATGAAAGGTTTTCTTACAGCCTTTTTCCTTTGCTTTTCTTTTCAGAAACAAGCATTCTTACAAGTTTCTTAATCCTTCTGGTCTCTCTAACTACTTCTCTGTCTTAAAAAGCAAGCATTATATACACATTGTTCTATATTTTTTCTCTTTTCACTTAAGAGAACTTGAGATAGCTTTATAGCCTCAGGAGAAAAAACCATCTAGACAAACTGTGTCAATATTGAGACCATTCATTTTATGTCCCAGTATTGAGAAACAAATCACCATGCTAGAATAATTGCTCTTAAAATACCAGAAATATCAAGTATGTCAGTTTTTAAATTTTGACAGCAAACTATTTGTATAACTTAGAAGAGTCTTTAGCAGCAACAACAAAATTTTATTGCCAATATGGATATGACCATCCCGTCTTGGCTATGAGACTGGATATGAATATGACAGGAAGCAGTATGTTGTCCTTCCCAAAATGTGAAGTTATTTTCTACGTATTTATTTCTTATAATTCCCATAGGGACCCTTGTGTTAATTGTAACACTATTGTTCACAGCCAAAGCAGAAAGGATACAAAAATATGTTTACATCAAGAGAAGAAAACCTATAAAATTTGAAATAGAATATAAAATGAAGCAAAGCAATATTTAACTGAAAATATTGGAAGATCCAAGTGCTCTTCTACCTTGAAGACAGTGGTCAATGAAAACTGAATTTCATTCCTTTCTGGTTGGCATAATCTAGTTTTCCTAGTCTTTTAAGCTTTGAAATTAAATTCCATTTCATCTGAGAGGCAATTTTTATTACCTTAGACTTTAGACCCAATTCTTACAGTAAAATGAAGAATTAAGAGTCACATTAAGGGAACTGGCAGGCAAATCCACCCTGATCAGCATCCCAACTGACAGGGAAATTGGTACAAATGTGATGCTTTTAATGAGGCAGGCATGTACATGGCATGCAGAATAATTCATTTTTCTGCCAGAGTTTTAATTTTCTTTTCTATAAATTAGGAAAGTTGGACTAGATCAGAAAACTTTGGCTCATGCCCCAAATCCAGCCTGCCACCTGCATTTGTGTATTGGTATGTAAAGTTTTATTGGAACACATCCATATCCATTCGTTAGCATATTGTTTATGGCTGCTTTTGTTCCACAACGTCAAAATTGAATAGTGACTATGAGACCATATGGGTGCGAAGCCAAGAATATTCGCAGAAGTTTACAAACCCTTGGGCTTGGTAATAATGACTAATAAATCTTCACATTGTTGGAGCACCTACTCTATGTGAACAACTTTATATGTTTTACTTCATTTCAATAAACATTGTAAAAATGTTTAAAATGGGTACCGAACTTTGAGTGGTCCCTAAACTCACCTTGGGAAACTGATCCAAACTCAGTTTTGATTAAAGTCCTCTTTCTTAAATCATAAAAGCCCATCTCGTTCTAAAGACTAGACATATTTGTGGAATGTGTATAGCATATAGGACAAGAAGTGAAGGGCTTGATAAGTAAAATGCAGATTTATTAAATAGGATATTTGAGGACAAGGATGATGTCTTCCTTTTTGTTTTCCTAGTAACTATCACAGAAATGTCATATAGTTAGCACATACTAAAAATTGTATGAATGCATCTACTCTGCGGTCTTAAAGGAATTTAATACTGTATAAGATGGGAAAAGGCAACATATTACCATGATGGAAATCAGACATATTGTGGAATTCTGCTCTAAATGACATAAGAAAAGTAAGTTGAAACTCTCCATAATGCCTTTGAGTTAGGGTAAGGTTGGAGTAGAATGAAACTTGGACCTATGCAGAAGGTGTCTTCTAAAGTACAGTTTGAAATTCCAGTTTCTTTTCCAAAACATGCAATATTTACTATCATAACTCTGGAAAGAGCTAGCAAAACAGGCTATAATTCCTTCTGCATGCTTTCATCTATGAAGAGATCTCCCAGACAAGGGGTTTACCTTCTAACTGGAAAATTTCATGATTTGTTCGTCAGGTCACACTCATTCAAAACACTTGCTTGAATAATTCCTGACTTCCTGTAGTAAGTTTCTAGGCAACCTCAGAAAAGTTAGGTCCTAGCCAGAAAGGATATTGAGTGACATTATAAAGGTATTGTGTATTAGAATGAGAGAACCCCAAAACAATTTAAAGAGCCCAAAGATTGCCGGGTTTGGTTCAATATTTCCTTTCATACATTCCCTATTTTTATACAACTATCACTTTTAAACTACTCATGAATGGAAGATACTTGCCTGTCCCCATATATAACAGTTGCCCTTCAGTGACTCAAAACTTGTTCATCCTTTAATCCTGACCCAACTCCCCGCTCAGCTCTCTTATACTCAGGGCCATATGTTGTGACCAGGTTGTTACAGAAGGGAGAAGTCACTTGCTCTCCTCTGTCCAATCTCCAGAATTTTTCTTTATATCAACTGGTCCACATAGAAACAAAGGTTAGTGGTGATAGAACTGCTATGAATCATGGAAAGAGGAATTACTGTTGAGAGCCCAGTTACCCAGTGATTTCCTGGGATCATAAAGCCTACTATCTTAAAGATAGAATGGGCCATGTTTTTCAACTATTATGCATATAGAGTGAAGATGGAAGCAAAGCAAACAAATAACAAGCAAACAAACAAAACCCAGAATCATGTAAGTGACTGACTTCAGAAACCAGTGTACCAAGTGATAAACAATGACTCCCCACAGGGTCATACACTTAAATGGGGATATGAAAGGTTTCCGTTCCTAATATCCTGAGACAATAGAGATCTTGGATTTCATGAAATAAAACACAGTTACAGTATATACACTTGGTTTAAAAATACCTCACAAAACAAACTGAGGGTTGCCGGGGGGAGGGGGTTTGGGAG